>NW_015150770.1:499212-511573 GCF_000732505.1 Cyprinodon variegatus | reverse complement strand
TGTGTGTGTGTGTGTGTGTGTGTGTGTGTGTGTGTGTGTGTGTGTGTGTGTGTGTGCATCCCCTCCAAGCCTCTGTAACGTATGGGAAGGTGGTTCTGCTGCAGTACAGCAAAGACTGGCTGCAGCTTCACTGCAGTAAACACACACACACACCTGTGTAGTTCCAGGTAGCTGAAGGGCATTAAATCTGCTGCATTACACTATGAAGCTCTGGGTGTTGGTTCAAAGAGGCATTTTGATGCCTTCCTTTTTTATTTATCCAAAAGCTGAATATTAGTTATAGCTGCGAAAAGGAGGGATGGATGAGTGGAAACTAAAGGTCAGGATGCATCCGATCTGTAGAAAGAACCAGGAGAGTTTCTGCCCCACATAGTAAATTGGTCAAGCTTGTCTAAAATCAAATGCACGCTCAATGTTTGCATGACCCAAGATGACAACATTCAAATTTAGGAGAGAAAGTTTCTTTTTTTATATTTTGGACCTGGCAGAGAGAAGGACTCAAACAGCAGCTGTTCAGCTAACATCAGGGATCCTGATTTAATTAAAGATCAGTGATGATGGTGGTATAGGCAAAAAATAAAATCTTAAGTTTGGTAAAACTAGACTATTGTGGGAAGGAGGATTTGGAACCAGCTGCAGAGGAGGCAGAGCAGACGGGCTCACCCTCACATTAAGTCGACTGCAGCCAACTAGGAGCCAGGATATAAAAGCATAAAATTAAAGTTGTTTCTTACATAAACTGCAGCTTTTTCCTTACATGGGATTTTTCTTTTTTTTCCAGATTAAAATCAACTAAAAAGCCATGTTTAATTTTCTGTGGTTTCCAGTCGACTTGGGCCCCTAAATGGGAAGCTACTGGATCTGCAACATCAGTAACCTGCTATTTTCAGTGGGAAAGAGGCTTCAGTTATAGTAATGTTTGCTCGGCTCTGTTTCAAAATCATGCCCTTTATGACATCATGTGGGGTTATAACCTGCCAACCCTTCTAAACTATTGTTAAGCTCATCATTTAAATAGTTTTATTTTCAAATGTAGCATAATATGAGACCTTTACCTAAATCTGCCAAAATGTCTGATGTGACTGCCGAGGGGAAAAAAAAAAAAAAAAAAACTGTTCTGAAATTCATTTTTTAAAGACACATTAAAACTGGTCCAGTGTTAATAACTGGAAATAAGAGTCTGCGATCGGGACGTGTTTAAGGTGGAATCGCCGGAGTGGTTTCTGCAGCAACACCTCGTAAATCTGTTGTTAATTTTGACCATCCAGATTTGTACAAAGGTTTGTTTTAAAAAGGATTTCAAACCAGAAGTCCTTCTGATTCATGCAGATATTAAATAAGGTTCATTTCATGTTTTCATGGTGTTGTTTATTGACAGTGTTCCTCCCTGCTTCCACACAGAGCTCCTCTTGTTTTTGTTCTCTGACAGAAAAAAAAGCTCCAATCGCAGCTCTTGTGGAAATGTCAGCTTCGTAATGAGAGGGAGGGGGGTGACAGGAGGTCATGACCCTCATTATACCCCCTGACAGATGGCGTAACACCACGCTGAGTGTGTGTGTGTGTGTGTTGTTAGCATGGATGAGCTTTCACATGAAAAAAGATGAGGTGGGGACACAGAGGAGACCCTCCGGCATGGAGGAAACACTCAGAAAGCTTCACCTGGAGGGTTTTTATTTCATTATTCAAGTTTGGTTCAACCGGGGAAGATTTTGAGAAAGAAAATTGAATATTTCTTCACAACATTCTGATTTATGGGAATTAGTAAAATTGTCAAATTTTGATTTAAAAAAACAAACACAACAACTTGCTTTTATTTATTTATTTTTTTACCAGTGTCTGTCATCAGCCGTCCCCATCTTATGGTTATCTTCTCTGTTAAAAACCGAAGCTCATCGCTGTCTCTCTCTCTCTGTCTTCCAGTCCTCTGCTCCTTAGAGACCGAAACATGAGCACTGGGGCGGGTAATGGGGGTGGGACAGAGGCAGACACATGAAACAGAGTCAAGTTTTCACAGTTGACCCGATGATGGGGGGTTAGGACATATGTCCCGGGTCATCCATGGATGGGATAGATCTCTGTTCACACTGAAGGAGCATCACTGATCCTACGATGTGAGGAAAAGTCTCTTTACCTTTAAGCCCTGCAGCCCGTAGAATAACATAGATTGAGATCTAATGTGTATTTTCTGATTCAGGTGTAGCAAAGGAGAAGAAAACATGCTGATAATGTTTCTATCTTTGTTTCTGGATGAAAGCTGAAAGATAGCAAAAGGTTTCGTTGCTAAACAATAAGTATCCTGCTTGTTGGTGTTTCTGTCACCTTGTAACAGCCTGGTTTATAAAAGAAGCAGCTAAAAATAAAAACAGTTTCAAAATGCTATTCATGTACAATTGTTAAATCTTCATTTATAAATACAGATTCAGTAATTGATGCCCCTAAAATGATCCATACTTGTAAATTAAGGGTTTATTATTTTCTGTCTGATGGGAAGTAAAAGCATAATCTCTGAAATTATATCAATAATCAGAGGAAACTAATCTTTATTACAACTGAAGCAATCAACTACTTCTAATATTGGCCCAGAATGCATGAATTTCTTTATCCTGACCTTAATGTTGTTGGTATTTTGGGATAAGAACAGGCTCTGACCTTAAAAGGCCTTCTTACCATCACCCTAATCTGTCTGTTTTTTTTAGCATTATTTTCTTCAGTATTTTTTTTTATTGTCATTACACTGTCATAAATACTGAGCAACTAAATTTACTCTCTTTATTTCACCCATGCCCTTGGGGAGCAGTGGGCTGCCATTGTAGGGCACCCAGGGAGCGGCAGTCTGTGGGAGTGGGGCTTGAACTCTGAACCTCCTACAGTCAGTTGATTTAAGCGCTTGCTTAAAACCAAAATATATTAAAAACTTTGGGCTTAACAGTAGTTGGGTGCCTTGTTGCAGAGAATGGCTCCTGTATTTCATGTTTTAGTGATGATGCATGATGTTGATGCATAGCTTGCGAAGGATTTTTTTGTTTTTTATAAAATCCTGCAGCTCAAAGCCCCATATTAGTGATGCCATACATACTGTAAATATTCGCTGCCGAGTGCGTTTTGAAGTAATGTAATTTCTGGATCTCCTGTTTATATCTGTAAATAGTTTATCTGTATTAAAGGTTTACTCACCTCTGCATACTAAGTGCTTATAGTGGTTGATGTTGTTTAGCTTTTGGCCACAGTTTCTGTTTCATCTGTCTGTAATCATCAAGTGATATTACTAAGAAAACAAAAGTCAGCAACAATAGACATTAGAGCTGCAACTAATGATTATTTAGCAAATCGATTAATCTGTCGATTGTTTTTCAATTAATCAATTAATAATCGCATAGTGAAAGGTTCCTTATTGAAGATTTTTTACAAAATTAAACCAGATTAAAATGAAACTTTTCCACTTGAGGAGTTCTGGATAGAGCACATTGTCACAGTTTTTTTATTTTTATCTTTTTATCTTAAATTCAATTCAGTTTATTTATATAGAGCCAATTCACAACATGTCATCTCAAGTTATTTTACAGTTCAACCGGATCATCAGTCAAATTGATGCAAAATGTTTCTATATGTTTACAATCTTGATATAATTCCTGCTCTGGGTGGCTCTGTCAGCTGAAGGCATATTTTACAGTCTCTATACTCCAGTTAACGATTAATTGGTTGTCAATTATTTCATTAATCTGTTAATCACAATTAATCTGATTGTTTCAGCCCTAATAGATATGAGAGCAACTTAATAGAAGCATATTGTTTCTATTAGCTTGATTATATTGGGGACGTTAGATGTACTCGTATATATTCTTACATCAGTTTCTCGGCTGATATTGGTCCACATTTTGATGTCCGATTCTAACATCCCTACAGGTGTTAACGCAGTAGAAAATAACTCTGTTACACTGCAGCAGCAGTACAGTTTACATCCACAACGCCAATTAACATGCAAACCAACTGAATATTGAAGAAAGAGTCTTCATTTACATCACAAGACTTTCCACAAAATGTGCCTCATTTTCCTGCTTTATCATGGAAACTGAACGTGTTCTGTGTATCCTCCAAACTTAGACCACATGTAAGCATCAAGCTTTATTCATTTGATTAAAGCTCATTCAAAGCTGTGAGCGTGTAAAGTCATGCCTCCACATAGAGGTCGTTTTCAGACATCCTCTTGATTTTACATGTCATTTAATTAAATCAATCTAATGAGTATAAAGAGCTTGATGAGGAGTTTAGAGAACATGCAGCAATTAGACAGTTGGTCTACTAAGGAAAAGTTTGGTCACATTTAGAATACAAACTTCTAAAAGTACTTTAAGTATCAAATTATTATGTACTTTTCAATAAATGATCAGTGTTTTTAATTCAGAGTAATTTCCATGTGAATGTGCTTTACTGGAGGCATCCATGTTTGTCAAAGAACACTACTGCCACCTACTGGTTTGTGACGTCACGGTGCGGTATCGGCTGTTGATCAAGTCCCAGTGCTCTATCTGGTGTTTTTCACAATTATCCATGATGGTGACGAACAGCGCACTATGTGAAGCAGACAGATGACGTGTTTTTTTTTTTTTCTCTCTGGCCAGAAGTTTGATGGCAAATCCTTCCTCTTCAAGTTGGCGATCCAACAACGAACCCGCCGGAAAGGGGAAATAACTCTTTTTTTTTTTTTTACTTTTACCAAATGTATTCCAACATCCAATTGGGCATTGTCAGTTTCACTGTAGCTCTGGTAAATTTCAATGGTGAAGTCCTCTGGAAATCTTTAATAATTGATTGCAGATGTGTCTAGTAGTTCCCATTGATTTAGCTTGTAAAGCGGGGAGAATGGCGCTAGGCTTACCGCACCGTGACGTCACTGCTGGAAGATGGCAGGGGTTAGGAATTTCGGCAAAAATGTCCGTTCCTGAACTCGGTGAACGCAAGAAAAAATATCTTTATTTTTTTAATGATTAACATTAAATTAATTAATTCACCATGAACGTATTAGTTTTAGGTATAAATAATGAAAAATTGGTTATTCCGTGCTGATCCTTTAAGGAAAATGTATTCGGGTAAAAAGTGTTTAATATCTAATCCATCAGACCAGAGGTATTTTAATTAATGTAAGGTTTAATCAATTATTATAAAACCTAAAATCAAAGTGCTGGTGAAGATTCTCGATCATCCTGGTTGTAGTCATTCTCAAAAAAAGTTTAAAAACGTTCCACTGGACTTTGTTTCCAAGTTTGAAGACCTTTTGCTTCCCATTCAGGAAGATGGGAAGCAACTGGAATTGAAAAAGCTACCTGGGAAGCGAAATGTCTTCAAACTTGGAAACAAAGTCCAGTGGGTTGTTTTTTAAATTTCTTATATGATATGATTTTTATAATGAAGAAAAATCAAAGATATTTTAACATTTTTAAAAGTCAAAGCACATGTCCTTTATTAGGTGTTTGTTTCATGGAGCTTTTGTGTCTGTAAGCTAATTGTGTTCAGCTTCACTGCAGGACAAAAATGTCTCTCCGGGTAAAAAAAATAAAACTGTTTTCCGCTTTGGGTGATAAAATTATTTTACAAATTAAAGCGAACCTTGAAAGGGTTGACTTATGAGGATCTCTGAATTCACCAATCAAAATGAATCATGGACCAATTAAACATCTAATCATTTTACTAAATAATGAAAAATTGTTTTGAAAATAATTTAGACCAGAATGACAGTACATTTTTTGTGTTTTTATGTGAGTTATGTGTTTTATGTGGTCACTGTGTTTGAATCATATGTGCACAGCAGCTGAGCTAATTGATTCACAGGTGCTGAAACAACCAAACATTTCCCAGTGCTGCTTGTTCTCCTCTCAGTGGCTGTGCTGGTTGTGTCGGGGATGAGGCTCTGCTGTGGGGGAGGTTTGCTGGAGCAGGTCAGTCGAATCCTCTGGACCCTCTGAGGAGGAACCTGGCTAAAAATAAAAGGCAGAGAGCCTTGGATGCTTCTTCAGCTCTGGCCTCCTGCCAGCCGAGTTCATCACACGCAAACACAGGGATGCAGACAAAGACAGCGCTGCGAGCAAATCTGGAAGTAGAGAGGCAGGTGGGCGGAGCGCAGAAGTGGATGGAGAGAAAGAGTGAGAGGGGGAGAAGCAAATGTGGCGGCGGATAAATAAAAGCCTGCGAGGGGGGAGGGGATGGAGAGGAAAGAAGGGATGGAGGAGGGGGATAAAGCACGGAGCTTCCAGGGAAAATAAAGGAAACAAGCAGGAGCAAACGTGAGGAGGTAGATGTAGAAAGGAGGGATGTCTCCATAAAGGCATGGCTGATAGGGAAGAGGAGAAGCTCGGAAGTTCAGGATGAGTTGCTTGAATCCTGGCAACGGTCCAACTCCCCAGCATCATCCAGCCAATGATGTCATCAGTTATAATTGGTCAATATTGCTCATTACGGTTTGATTGGCGCTGTGGCACAGCCAATTAGACGACAGGATGTGACAAAAGAGCAGAGCGGCACGTTGTTCATGTCCTGTCAGCGCCGCTGGAGGAACCTGCTGAAAGGCTCCACAGCTGGAGCTGCGAGTGGAAAATAACGGCAGCATTCATCAGACGGTGGAACAATGTTCACAGCATCGCTGCAAAGGTCAATGCAGCAACCTGAAGGATTCTTCTACCAAAACCAATACCATTTTACCATGTTTAAAATCTACAGGTTTCTGTTTGCACTTTGGTCTGAGGATTAAACCTGCATGTAGTTAAAAATCTGCAGATTATTTAAACCATCTGAGGGAAACAAAAGCAACTCAGTGACCTAAACTCACGTTGATCACACTGAGCCTCTTTCTGCTGTGCTGGTTCGTGTTTATCTCAGCACTTATTGTCTTTATTGCGTCTTATCCTCAATAAAAATGTGTTTATGGTGGATAAATGGGTGACTCTGATTAACACCATGTTCCACATGTCTTCTGTTAAACCTGTTCACTCATCATCTGGAAGAAACCAGAGGAGTTTTCAGCTTTTATCGAACAGCTTGGTCTGACTTTCAGAGATTTCATCGATCAGAAACACATTTCAGCAAAAACATAAAACTGAACTATTTGTATATGAGGCTGAATGTCTTATTGTTAAATGTTTGCTCCAAGTTAATATCCAATATTAATACTTTCTCTTCACATTTGTGTCCAACTATAAATAGTTTTGCTTTTTGTCTTGAATCATTTTTTATGTTTTAAAACATTGTCATAGGTGTTTTTTTTTTTTTTTTTACCTTCATTTGAAGCAGTGAATCATTTTGACGAACTTGTACAATTTTTGCTGAAGATTTGGTTCCTTTTCACATAGAAAACTCAAATTGAACCAGAGCCTGTGAAACCAGTGAGCCTTAAACAATGCTTAGATACAGAAAACATACATTACATTAAGGCTACCTTCACACTGCCGCCTGAGCTGACCCCAATCTTTTCATGACAGTCTGAACAACACAGATCCCCTTTTTTCAAATGTGACCCAGCCCACCCGGTTAAATGGTTCTTAATCTGATATGAATCTGATCTTTTCATGATTTGTTGCAGGTCGCATTCATTAGACCACGAATGAATGCGACCTGAAAGTTTTTTGATACTGAACAAAGCTAACCATTCTAGGGCCCTATAATTTCCGCGATCACAGAATCGCGGACGGAATCGCAGAATTGGCAAATTAACTTGGAATCTACTGTAAATGCGAAATTTCTACATTTGAAATGAAATTCTGTTTTTGTGTGGGAGAAGAACGTACGTCGGGGGGAAATGCACACCGGGGGACGCAAATCTGGACAACACAACCCCTCCCACTCCTTTTCATTTCCGCTCCCATCAAAACATTGAAAAAATGGCTCTCCACAGCTCCGCTGTCGGCGAAAAATTTGAGAAGCACGACACTAAGCCCCAAGTACAGAGCTGAGCAGTTCCCTCGTGACTTTTACGTGTCAGGTGAACTATTGTTTTGCAAGTTTTGACAACATTCTATTGTTTGGAAGCACAAAAATACATACATCAAACGGAAAAAACAGAATTTTTGGAAATTTAAACGGAAAAAATGGAATTTGGGAAAAAATTTAACAAATGTTTGCGTTGTTAAAGTTGTGGCTCCTGTAGTAAAAGAAATGAAAGATCGCTAGATGCGCTCCAGCACTACCATCCATGTTTACTTCTGTAAACACAGAGCACGCTACTTGTGACATCACTCTATCCTCTACTGCGCATGTGGGACACCTGAGCTGTATGAATGCAGCTCACACAGGAGATAAAATAGAAGTTGCATATATTTAATAAATGTGAAAGATTGTGCAATAGAATTGGATTTCAGAGAAAATATCGGAATTTAGCATCAAGGCCCGAAGTGTGAAGGTAGCCTTAAGGTCAGATTATACTTCTGCAACCGCACACATCAAATGTTGCTTGGGTCTGGTTACAAACCAGTTTTGCTGGTTTGCTTCTGCACCGTCGGTCTGGAATTTCTAGGGATGCACAGCAGTTTCACGACAAAGCGCAAAGGGGGAGCCTCTTCGAGAACTTCGATGATGCCGGCGGGAGTGTTTATCTTCCAAAACAGTTGGCAAAAAGAGCAATTAACCTTGTTTTTTTTTTAAATTGCGTGCCCCGGCACCGAACCAATGCTGGAAAGGCATACCAAGGACCAATCGCATTCTGCTTGAGCTGCACGGGTTTGCGACCGTCCGATGCGTAATCAAGTTTTTTTTTCAGCTGCGCAACGACGATTGCAGGACCTATGTGCAGGGGCGTGGTCACGCACAGAGACAGATTTGACGGTTGCAGAGACTATGCGTCAGAAGCATAAATTGACCTTTAGACAGGTGGACCTCTTGGCTGTCATAGACACTTTGACCACTTTAATATTAGAAATAAATAACTTTTTTATTTATCCTAGAAAGGTTTCTATGATTTAATACATTTTAAATGTTTTATTCCAGAGAAATTAGCTGTTGGCCCATTTTTATATAAATAATTACAATTTATATCTTATATGTTGTCACATAATAATACCTATATGTGTGAAACCTTTGTAATATTGAAAATATGAGCAACCTTAGTTCATGGATGGACTGAATAAATTAAACTGTAGCTGCTGGTGTGAACGCACCAGTGGAGTCTCAGTGATGAACGGTAAACGCTTTGGCTAACTGATGCTTGTTGGTTTTGTTAGCTGTAATTGAGTTAAAGTAATGGTGCCTGATGACTGGATGGCAGCGATTATTTAAAGAGACCCTTGAATGTTCACTGGTGTGTTTGCTGCCCATCTGTCATCAGACTCTGTGCGTCTCTGCCAGCTGCTGCGTTTCTTCTTTACACCCCTCATACTGTCAGCCTGAGCAGCTTCCTGCTCTTTAATACCAGGTCAGCACTAGTAAGGCTGAATGTTTCGCTGCGACTAAAAGACACATAAAAGATGAAATCTGGGATTATTGGATACATCTCCTCAGTGGTTCCAAGCAGCTTTAATTATTATGGCTACTGTCTGAGAGGTCAGGCTGTTTCTGGTTATAGGTTGACTTGAATGCCTGTAGATTTTATGTCTTTTTAATACAATTGGTTCAACTTATAGTCATAGGGAAGTCATATTTAAATTTCAAATCATTCTGGCTTAAACATGTATATAAATGTAGTCTTTATCAGACCATATTGTCCCAAAAGTTAGAAAATTCCTATTTTTAAATCTTGTCTTAAAATCTGTGTTTTTTTTTCATTAAGGCCAGTTAGTTCTACGTCAGCCTGAACACCAAAATTCGGCCAATCATATGTCAACAGTCATCTGCCAATCCATTTTTTTTTGGTCATAGCATCTTGATTCATGTGTCGCAGCTAATATACGCAACGGTTGAAACCAGAATCCTTTCCTTTCCCATTGAGTTGCGTCCCAGTGTTCACGGGGATGGACGTCTGTGTCTTCGGCAGGCGTAGAGCTAACAGAACTGGCAGCGTTGCGAGGCAAGGGCTCAAACATGTACGGCTGGAGGCCTTCTACACCAAACCAAGCTTCTGCCGCCCTGGCGTCCTCTTCCACAACATCTTCGTCCCCGCTTTCCTCCTCTAAATAAAAAATGGATGACGGAGGAGACTCATCCACGACCTCCGACACTAAACTCTCCTCCTCTTGCATGTTTCCGCTGTCCATAGCGTTCCTTGACAGCGTCGTTTCTAAGTCACCAATTTACTGCTACTTGGTCCCATTATATAAACGATCCTCGATAAACAACCAATCAAATCACTTTATTCACTCGTGTAAAGTCGTGAACCACTCGGGAGAATTCGGAAATACAATATTTGGAACAGCCGCTACAACTTTAATGTTTGTACCCTTAAAAAAGATCCAATAAGAGCTAAATTAATTAGAGGGATATTATATGTTGATAGTTTTTCTGTCATTTACTAACTAGGTAGTTTTTTAAAACAGTTTTTAGGTTACACTTCTATTTACATATTTTAAAGTCAGTAAGAGGTGATGTGAAGGGAACAGATCTTGGACAAGAACAATGGTTAAGATTTCATATTCCTTCAAATAAATTTAAAATCAAATTACATTTTTGAGAAAGAATTTAGAAAGTTTTTTTAATCAGCTGAGGTTAAGGATTTCCTACTGTCTTGAATGGATTATTTTCTGTTTAGATCATTTTCGTTTAATTTAGAATAATCCTGAAAGAGTTTAAATTATCAGATTTAAGCCATATCTTAAAAATAAAAATCTGAATTTCCTAAATATTAAAATATTTCCTGCTTTGATTTTTTCTCCATAATAATCTTTATCTTTAACGCTGGATTTAAGGCTTAAACTAATTACAGGTATTCTTATGTGATGTTGATAATGGAAATGGTTTTGATATCAGACAAAAAAAAAAAAGTAAATAAAATACTTGACTGTATCTAGAATCTCTGATATTAGAAATGATCCGCTTCAGTTTAAAGTTTGATCTCTGAATTAAAATTACTTGATCAATCATTTTGTAACATCCCAAACCACAAAATAATTATTGTTGCAGATATCAAATCAGGTCAATATCGGTATCAGTTAATGCTCTAAGCTGTAGTATTGGAAATTAGTTGGAAAGGAAAAGTTGTATAATTAATTAGAAGTAGGTGTTATTTCTAAATTTTTGGTCCCTGATCTCTCAGATTAACCTCTGATCTGAAGGACGTAGACTAGATATTAGATAAATTGATTATTTTTAAACATAAAGTTTTATGATCACAAACAGTCTCTTAAGACATTTGATTTTATTGTTTGATTTACCAATAATTCACTTTTAGAAATGTAAAAAAAGTAAAACTCCATCTTTTCCAGATAGAGTCAAATTATCTGGGGGTTTTTTCGTTCACATAATAAAACCATCCTAGATAATCCTGAAATAATTTGCTACATTATTGAATATTTCAAACCAGGAAGTGGAGTACCCAGAAGGTTTAAACTGAGATAAAGATGTTAAAGTAAAACCAAGATTGTTCCTCCTGCTGTGATTCCTGAGAAACGTCATCCTCCAGTTCAAGCGGCGCTTCTATTCATTTCAAAGCAGAAGTAGGATATTTATGGGAGAGAGGTGAAAGATTTATGATGCATCATTAAAATGAAGGAGGGGACCTCAGGCAGAGACTGGCATGAAGGACCGGGACGAGACAAAGCAGAAGCTTTTAGATGTCTGTGTGGGGGGGCTGCTGCTGCAGGATTTAGGCTCATAGTTTTTCACCAACACTTTGTGCTGAGCAAAGACGCTGGGTAAGAAAGCGACATGATGGAGAGGATTAGATGGGTAAAGAGACAGCGAGTTAAAAACGGAGGCTTTTTTTTTGCGGTTTCGTAGATTCATCAGAGCCGGATCGCGGCGAGAAGGCGATGGATGGGACGGAGAGGCGGCGGTAAGATCTGAGGGATGAGAGCCGTCGGCCTCGTCGGCGGTGAGCCTCTGTCATTCCTGTCAGGCTGATGAAGGACTCAGCCTCCAGGAGAGTGAAGAGGACCACCCAGAAACCAGAGCTCAGATTTGTCACCCAGCTACAAATATGAAACGCCTGGGAGGTAACTAAGCTGGAGTTTGACACGGTGGCGGACCCCAGGCCCTTATATCCGATGTGGATCTGAATGGCTGCTCCTCTCACTTCTTTTTGTCCGTTTTATGATTTTACAGCCTTTTATGACATTGGAACAGTTGCGGATGCAGGTTTGTTCAGTCTAAAGAGAGAACATTAAGGCTCCTCCAGAAAAAAAAAAAAAGATTTCTAGTTCTAATCAGAACTAAAGCTTTCATAGAAATGTAGAACTTGGAGAGGAATAAATTGGGACACGCCCACATTTATTCAATTCAATTCAATTCA
>NW_015150770.1:496984-498315 GCF_000732505.1 Cyprinodon variegatus | reverse complement strand
TGGGCAAGACACTGTCTGGATGGAGTAAAGAGTGGGTAACAGTAGAGAAGCTGCAGAGATGTGTGTTAAACTACACCTCTGCTTATTCGTGTTTAGAAAGGTTAAATCCCACTTTTAACATCAGGTGGATGTCATTATTTAGAGGAAGGTTCCTCCTATGAGGAAGGTGTCCCTCTGGAAGCATAAATATTATTACATGTTTAAAGCATTAGAAAAGTCTGCCAACAGGCGAAGCTCTGGCTGTCCAAGTGAGCTCCCCTTAAAAGCAGAATCCAAGATGCTAAAAGTAGTCTTTAAAATATATAATGGGCTTCCAGCAGGCTCTCAGTGCTGTTGATCTTCTTCAGCCTGATCAGTCTAAACGTAAACCTGTTGAACCTCCGAGCATCAGAGGATGTTTAACAAAAACTTTAGAACAGAGAAGAAAAGTTGGACTAGTTAACTTTCCAACAAGATAATGACCCAAAATATGCCATAAAATCCACCAAAGACTGACTGAGAGTTTGGAAATGGAAACCCCCCTCCGGCCTAGTCAAAGCCCAGTTCCTGATGGGGATGATGCGGGTCACTTCAGATGGACTGAACGTCTCAACAAGGCCGTTAAATATCAGGAGTGGAGCAAACAGATCGCTGTCTGTTAGATGGTGGCTCTAGGGGTTAGGCTGTGCTAACTTTTTTAGTTTACATCTTCTATTCAATAAGTCAAACAAGGTTAAGCCTCTGTCATTGATTGATTTATGGGCATTTCTTCATAAAGAATGAAATATTTTCATTTTAATATAAACTGTGGTGGTTTAAGAGGAGCTGTTTTTCCCTCCCTGTGGTCTGGTTTGTCATCCATCTGCTATAGAAACATGATCTGTGAATCAGGAAGTTTTTCCCCAATCATGGATGAGTACGGAGGGGAAGCAGCCGCAGAGCGTCTGCAGACAGCAGCTCTCCCTCACGCAAACACAGGCCCGTCTAATAGGATTTCTCCGTCTCACTCAGGCTTACCGCAGTCTGCCACTCACTCTCTGTCCGGGTAAGAGGATCTGGATTTGGCAGCGCGGCAGACACACCCGGCTGAGACACAAATATGTGTCGTTGTTTACAGTTACAGATTCATAATCGTGCTCTCGATGCAGAGCGGTCTGCAGCTGTCTCATCAGGCAGAGACGCCCAGATTTATGGGCCTCCAGCTGCTGTAAGCTGAGTTTACCCTCAATCACTGACAGGAATGACTTTTACTCTGCAGACGTTCCTTCGTTTAGCCATTATTTTCCTGCTACATCAACATTAACCCTGTAATGCCAAATGTATCATATTTGATACATACGGTTTCTGAAATG
>NW_015150770.1:478280-496643 GCF_000732505.1 Cyprinodon variegatus | reverse complement strand
AAAAAGTAATTTTCTGTTTTGTTTTATTCTTGGATCGGGCTTTAAAGGGTTAAATCAGGTCTGTGTAGAACAGATCTATCTGATTAATAGTTAAATTTGTTGATGGATTCAGGTAGGGCTGGAAAAATAGAAATAAATAAATAAATAAATAAATAAATATATATATATTATTTTGCATTTAAGATTGAAAACACTTGTTCATCTGTCAGTATGCTCTGGAAAAGTTTTTGTTTACTTGGTTTGATTTTGTGAACAGTATTCTTTAAGGTACCTTTGGCTATCTGAATAATAGTTGATTAATCAAAAAAATAATCAACAATCAATTCATTGATTAGCATAATAATCATTAGTTTCAGCCCTAGATTCTGCTGATTAAATTCACTGATCAACTGATTTTTATTGTTTATTTGTTGGGAGTTTGCAGACTTAGAGATAGTTCACCAACCTGAAGTGACTTGGACTGGTTTGGTTTAATATTATGTCATGGACACAAAATATCCTTCTAATGGCAGATCATTTTATTTACCTGCTCAAATGAATTCCAAATACATTTAGAAACAATAACTTATCTTTAGATCAGTGTCCAATCACATTGACTTCAAGGTCACATGACTTCAAGGTCAGATTGTGCAAATCACTAATAAACCACAGTTCAAATGGAGACTCTATGGGCCTCGGTTTGCAGGTTAAAGAGGTTAAAGGTCACAGAGCGAAACACTGCTTAGAAGGGTTGAAGGAGAAAGCGCTAGCTCCAAAAACAAGATGGCAGCCTTTGGTTTCCAGAGCTAAAGAAGGAGCAGAGTTCTTGGACTGTCCTCTGGACAGATGGGACCAAAGTAGAGATGTTGGATGAAGATAATCAGAACCATGTTTGTAGGAAAGTCATATGATGGATGCACGCAGCGACAGTAGAAAGAAAGTGGAACAGACTTCCTTTGAAAAGTAAGAAACCTCCACCAGAACCAGAGCCCAGTTCTGGTTTAGTTTGACAAAACGACTCAAGAAGCAAGAACATTTACCTGTCAGAGAAAAAGGGTTGGTTACAGTAGAAACTTCTCTGGCCTCATCCAGGGGAGAAATGGCTGAACGGATGAGCAGCAGACACGTTTCCATCTGCTTCAGGTTGTCCCTGCATCCAGGCACCAGACTCTCTGCTGTGGTTCAGGTCTCTAATGGCAGTGATTTAGGAGAAGCCATTTGGGGCAAAGTGGCGCTAATCCATCCACCACTGATAACTGCGTCATTAAACCATCGATCAGTTTCCTTAGTGGCTGGATGAGGGGGTGATGGAGGGCCAGGAAGGAAGTCCGACATGTTTAGAGCATGGAGACGTGTGACCGCATCCGTTCTGCTCAGTGAGGGGGCTGCAGGTTCAGCCATGGATTATAAAAATCTAAAACCATTCATCCTGTTTAAATAAACTAGAAGGTAAAAAGAGGCTGGATGGAATACGCCATCATTCCTAACTGTAAATATTATTTTTCATTTTCAGCAGTTGGTCAAAGCCTGAAAAATGGCTCCTTTTTGATCATTTTTCAATACAAGCACTTCAATTAATCAAGAAAATTAGCTGTGAATTATTCAGGATTGAGCAATAATAATTTTGCACCCTCAGGTCCCAATAAATCATCTTTATGTTCTTCCTCTTATTTCTACATGATTTCAATCCTCAAACATCCTGGTGGTTCCTGGATCTTCTGCGGTTCAGTGGATTTACAGCCGTGGGTGTTTGTCTCTGCAGGTCAGCGATGTGTTAGAGCCCACGGGAAAGTGCTGACGGAGCGCGGCCGTGTTGGAACAACCTAATAGGCGTTTATCCGCCTGCAGGCAGCTGGTTAGATGAGTCGGCCTCCCCGTTGACTTTCTTCATTTCCTCACAGCGTGAAGCTCTTGAAGCAAATATCTCTGCACCTCCAGGAAGGCCTGGTGCTGGTTCTGCACACTTCATCAGTTCTTGGTTTCATGAATTCAGATAATAATGGATGTGTTTTTAGCTATTCGGAAGAGAGATAGAGTCAAGTTTAATAAATTTATGATCTAAGGTTTCACATGAACAAATAATTAGCATTTTTGACGTTGTTCTCACAAAATCTCAGTGAATTAAAGGAAAACTTCATATTTCCTAATGCATAGATCTGACCAGTATGAACGGTAAATATCTTGCCTGCAAAAAGAAGCTGTTCTGTTCTGTGAGGAAAATGTAGCCCACAAGAAGGGTCACTCCAATTACACCTGATGATAGTAGATGTAAAGTATGTTAATCACTTCGATGACTGATACCAACACTACATAAGTATAAAGAAACGGGGGCCTGATCAGAAGATTTTGAATTCACGGGAGCCTAGGTGTAAGCAGCAACAGAGGAGAGCTCACAATGTCTATAAGAAAGGGTAGAATTGAATATAGTGAACAATTGTGGATCCACATTTACAAATCAACAAAATTACGCGCTTTAGAAAAAAAAAAAAGGAAAAAACAGAAATAACCAAGTCGTTTCAATTTTTCTGTCAAATGTTCAATCAATGCCTCACGGCTAGCGACTGGTCGGGTCACCATCTATCTGTTCACTCAGTCCTCTGGGCTGGGGCTCGCCATCCAAGTTCTGAAGAGGAGGATCTTGGGGTGTCTGGGCACTACAGACCAAAAGTGCACCAAAACGGGAGGGGGGAAAAACCTGACCGATGCTCTGATGCTACATGAAGCTAACCTGACTCCTCCAGATGGATTTGCTCCGCATATCCATCTGGAAACCTTCCGTTGAAGTAATTTTGGGAAGAGGCGAAAATACTGGTTAGCTGATTGGCCTATGTTGGTGATAGACGGGCCAAATAAACCAATCCGATCAACCAAGCATATGACGTACTAACAGCCAGGCTACTCTTGCTGAAACCAGTCGGGAGAAGAGCAAAAACATCTTTTCCTCTGAGAAAAGCCTCCAGAGCAGTGTTTTGCTCTTCTTTCAGTGAAGAAATACTCTGTAATTCCCATAAAACTTGCTTGATAGCCACGCTAACGCTAGTTTCATCGGCTGAAGCCGCCATGTTCTTTAGACTGAACTGTCGCGCTTCTCGTTGCGTCACACCTCAACCCGCCTCAAAGCCAACGCTGATTGGACGTTCGTTTGGTGAACGGCTCCAAATTTTCTTTAACGGAGAGTCTCCAGACTGATCTGCGAGTGAAACCTTGAAAGCTCGCGAGATCAGGATGGTCTCACGGGGCTAACATGACGCTACACTGGGAATTTTCCGGATTCAGTCACTCACAAGGGAAGCTTTGGATTTTCAAGATTCTTCATCAAATTTGACAACATTTTCCAGGCTGTTAGTGGAAACAACCGTCAGCTGTGAGCTCTCTGTCCCGCCCCTTTAACTGCTGTTCTGAGATTTTGCTCATTCAATCTTATTGGCTGATGTGAAACAATCGCTAAAGTCATATATCAAAGTTTTTAAAGATTTTTAGCAGTTTTTATCTATATTTATGAACATATTTATCAACTTATTTTTAACTAAGACATGGAATCCATACATTTTAAGTAGAACAAGTATTATAGAAGAAGATATTAAATCAAGATCTATATACATATATTATTTTTTTTTTACTTGTGGTTTTAACACTGGGTTACATCAACATTTAAATCGAAGGAGTTGGTTGCAGGACCAAGATGCTGAGTAGGTGTGAAGTGGAGACAAGCGTTTCTGATTGTATTTTTTTTGTTGTTTTCTACATCAGTCTAACATCCCTGATACTTGCTGACAGTTTTTTTTGGGGCAGATTCTTGAGGATAACATTCATCTTTCTTCCTTCATTTACATGGTAAAAATGAAACAAAGATAGAAAAGTTGCAAAAGTCACTGTTTAAACAAAAATAGACATTTATCAACAAATAAAAAAAACAAAAAACATTCATAATGAATAACAGATGCAGGGACCTGATCTGAAGCCCTGCTGCTTAATGCACCAGTGAACGCATGCAGGTATCAGCTGATGCAGATACAAAGAAAAAGCTCAAATTTGTTAAATCTCACATTTTTAAACAAGTTTAAAACTGTAAAGCAACAACTTTCCCACAGAATTAGGGACATATAGAAATGTTAAACTAAGAGTGGCTCATTGTTAAAACGCAAAGAAAACGACAGCAGAACAACCAGCAAACTGGACCAGCCAGCAAAAATCCTCATTTGGACTTTTACTTTATTCTAGAAGATAAATTATTATTTAATATAAATTAGAACCTATGAAATGACACTACAATTAACGTCTCAAACAAAATATATATATTGTTGTTTTGGTTTTTTTTCCACAAACTGGTTTCTTCTTGGATAGATCTGCCTAGCAACAGAGGGTTCTCTATTCTGGTTTATGCTCCATCAAACCTGTTGAAACTGTTTGCCACAACGTCTCATTTAGAGGACTATAGCCTGCAGAGACAATGCGACTGAAGATTTTAGTGGCGTTAAGTGTTTAACACCTCAGTGTTCCTCGGGGCTCTGTGATAACGAGGACAACATGCCATATCGTTGTTAGTTGTTGTCATAACAAAATGACTGAGGATGAATAAATGAATAATAAGCAGCATATTCTGCTCTGGGTTTATTGAACAGATAAAGTTCAGAAACACCAAATAAATCAAATTATATTTGTTGAAAACCTGCTGATGTTTTTGGGACCTGGAACTAATTTAAATGCAAGGCAACAATGTGAATAAAGTTTATCTTAAAGACCAGAGCAACTTTGATGGATAAAACACAGTTTATTACCGCCAGACGGCGCGGATCCTAAAGTTAACGTTTGCTTAGTCTAATCAAGCAGCTCTTTGTTATTATATAGATATTAGCTGCAAAGATCAACCAAAACGTCTGCATTTTCTCATGCAGCTGAAACCATTAAACAGCACATTTCCTCTTCATTTAAAGGATGATGCTGCCAGAGGTCGGTTTCTTTGCATTAATGCAGGATGAGTGGCAGACTGGTGAACTGTGGGGCAGATAGAAGGGCCGGATAGTTAATTAAAGTTTCCAGTCTCCAGTTACACCCAGTAAAGCGTGTTAGTTTGCCTTTTGCCTCGAGGCGGTTGGTGTTATTGCTCTTATCGCAGACTGGGTCCAAACTGGCGATGAAGTGAAAGCCTGAGCCGATATTAGGTGTGGAAGCATCATTGGGGATAAGATGAGCTACTTTCTGCTCATGATCCAAACTGAGCCGAGGCTGAGTTTATCTGAACTCAATCTTGTTCCGACTCGATAACCGATTTGGTTTCATAAAGTTTTGCAGTTCCTCTGTTTTTGTCTTGTATTGGATCAAGTTTCAGTGTTATTAAAATCCTCTGGCCCTCATCTTTATCACAGGCACCCTGTGGGCCCAGCAGACATCCAGCAGTCACACGTCTATGATGAATAAATAATATCTTATTCTCAGTTGGAGCGTCTCCCCTGGAGCTGCTGCTGCATGTGCTCCACATCCAGATTCCTGGCTACTGATGTACAAGAAGCCAGTTTATATCACTGTCCTGTTTACTGATGCTTTAATCTGTAACCCTCCCCCCCAACCAACCCCTCAAAACACCATGGATACAGCACGCCAACTGGACCAGATCTAGGCGGATTCTCACCTCTCCAGTTTGACCCGACGGCTTCAGGCAGCAATAAAGACCTGAGATGTTGGATAAAATTAGATTAGGATCCAGCTGAGAGACATTTAGAACAATATTAAAAATGTTGATTTATAGAAATAATGTTATTTTGACTCCTTTCATTTCTGGTTATTGATATAAAACAAAAATTAATCAACGTCTTTTTTTATTTAGTGCTTTAACCTCCTAATATCTACCTCATTTTGGGAAATTCTCGCCTATTTTTCATACCCAAATGGAAAAGCAAATAACTTAGGAACTGTAAGCCCAAATTACATGTGTGATACATTTGAAAGCTAACACATTCTAGTTTCTGAATATATACATTAAAATTTGGTGAGTAGAACACTGAAGCTGCATCAGTTCAAACCAGACTCAAAGGAACAGCGATAGAGAAGGCTCTGTCCCCTCTGAGCTTCCTTTGAAACCTCCCTCCTCTGTCCTGAGGGTCTGAGGAGGCAAATCAGGGTGAAGAAGCTAGGAGATGTAAGATGGGGCAAAGTTATTCAAGCACTTAAACGTATTGTGGAGGATTTTCGCCAATTTTTTAAAAGGAAAAAAAATAAATAATGCATGTCTGAGAGCGTGCACAAGCCTATTTCTCCTCGTGCACACTGTGTTTAAAAGTTGCTGTTCTTTTAGCTCAAACAAGCTTACTGTGTCCGACCGTCCGCCCTAACCCCTAAATCCCTTAATCACTATATAGAGCGGGGACTTTATAGTCGACTTTATAGTGAACTTGGTTAACTTACCGTTCAGACAGATGATCACTTCCCCGTTGGTCCACCGTGCGGTGCCTACGCCATCTTTATTAGTTGCTATATGGCGACAGCAGGCCACTGTGACAGCAAATCCGATAATACTTTGTGAGGAGAGTTCTACATGCAAATCATACCGGGATATACCTGCCTCTTCTGAGGCCTTTTTTTCTTGTCATAAAATTCTAACAACCGTCGACCACTTTCAACAACCGTGGTGAGAAAGGTGAGCTTCAATGGCTGTCTGAAACTGTAGCTCACCACAGATATACGCCTGAAAGAGTGCATAAGCAGAACAAGACGAGCACAGAACGAGAATGTAGGACGGCCTCATGTAAACATATCACCAGAATAATTGACAATTAGGAGGACCAATTATTTAGATGATCAATCCAGAAAAAAAAGATCGTCCTCTATACCTTTAAAAAAAGATAACAATTTTAAAATTTCTGCACTTTCGATTCTGCTGGAGGTTTCTTCCTGTTAAAAGGGAGTTTTTCTTCTCAACTGTCGCTACAAGTGTGCTTTGTGCGCGGAATTGCCTTTGAGTCAATGAGTCGATGCAATCAACTTGTATTTAATAGATAGAAAACTTTGAATCAATTTGACTGGATGATCTGGTTGAATTGTCTCCTCAAAGTGTCTTGAGACGACAAGTGTTGTGAATTGGATTGAATTAAAATCAACTCTAAAATGCACAGACAGCCAGTTTGGCAAAGACAGGAGGGATCATATGTTGGAGATCCAGTTAAAAAACAAGGAAATTTCACAGTAGCCATTTCCACACAAACCCCAGCCGAACGGCAGCCTGCTCCCCTGCGACTCCCAGCAAAATCCCCTCCAACTTCCAGCCACTGGCTTTCTCCTGGATGTGTATCTGTTTTACTCTGACTCCACCCTTTCACTGATTTACAGGGTCTGACCAGGAGATGATGCTTCTCTTTAGATTTTAATGTCCACAAATCTTATAAGAAAGAATATTTTAGTAAAAAGATGGATGTTTAAAAAGGAATCATAGGGGACAGACAAGGACCAGACAAGGGCTCATCAAGGAAATTGGGGAAATTTTTAATGGCTACTATAACTGGAACGAGCTGATTACATCGTCATTGACTTTGCAGGAGACGCTCCTCCTGGTTGAACATGTGGCGACAGCAGATATTCACTTAGATTTCCTCATTTACACTTCATCAATCCCTCTCACCAAGCAAACTTACAGCATCAGTAGAGAGATAAAACTCTCTTTTTACAGGAAGAAACCTCCAGCAGAACTGCGTTGATTGTTAGCGGCCTTCTGCCGAGACCGACAGGTTTCAAGGGGAAAGAAGCAGATTTACAAAAGGAACATAGAATCACTTATGAATAAACCTTTCTATGTTAGAAAAGCTAACAGTAAACTGGCTCTGTCTGGCAAAGAAACCGTTTAACAGATGTGGTTTGAATCAGTTTTAACATCAAAACGATGAAAGAAAGGACATACATAAATGTTGATGGGAGCAGCCAAGCTAATATTTTTCCATGATGGAATTAGAGCTATATG
The DNA here is from genome assembly GCF_000732505.1 of Cyprinodon variegatus. NCBI lineage: Eukaryota > Metazoa > Chordata > Actinopteri > Cyprinodontiformes > Cyprinodontidae > Cyprinodon > Cyprinodon variegatus. The sequence continues at coordinate 488,716 of NW_015150770.1, read as the reverse complement.
GAATCAGGTCAAATGAAGCTACTGTGATGAGAAAAAGCTGAGGGAACATAAAGTTAAAGGTTTGACTATCAAATAATGGAGAATTGGAGAATAGAAATTGAATGAAGCAGAATAATAGAGTGCTCTCTATGTCCTCCTGCAGCCTAAGCCTATAGCAGCATAACTGTAGAGATAGCTCAGGGTAAGCTGAGTTACATGCCCCTTTGATTGCCATTAATTTTATATTAACACTGATTAGAATATCAATTACATTTTCCTCTTGTTTCATACAGAAAGCTTCAGGGTTAATGTGCCTTTTAAAATCTTTGATCCCAGAAGAAGAAGCAAGGTTGTAAGGAAGTAGAAAGCCTTGTAGTGGCGACAGGGGCGTTGGATGTAGGAGTTTGCCCTGAAATCGAAGGATTGACAGTTCAAGCCCCGACTCCGACTTTCAGTGTCGTTGTGTCCTTGGGCAAGACACTTCAACTGCATTGTCTACTGATGGTGGCCAGAGGGTGGCGCCAGTGTACGGCAGCCCCGCTTCTGTCAGTGAGCCCCAGGGCAGCTGTGGCTACAATGTAGCTTGCCACCATCAGTGTGTGAGTGTGTGAATGGGTGAATGAATGCAGTGTAAAGCGCTTTGGTCAAGTCTCCTAACTTGAATAAAGGTACTATATAAGTACAGGACATTTACCATTTACCATAGAAAGCCTTGTTGCCCTAAAACAAAGTCAGCAGGACTCTTCTAAAGTTGGACCTGAATGAAGCATTTCTGGTGGTTCATCTGTAGGGACTGATTTTCTGGGCTTCCTTTAAACTTGAGCACCTCACTATTAGTGAGTCAAATTAACTCCTGAGCCATCGATAGGATGATGATCCCAAACACAGCTGCAGCTTTTACTATATGACTTGTGAACAACAGAAGAATCAAGGTACTGCAATGGTCTAGTCAAAGTCCAGACCCAAACCTGATTAAAATGCTATGGTAGAACTCTTGCTTGTGGAGAAACCTCGATGAGGGTTTTATTTATTTCCAGATTGATCTGTTCCTCCTGTCTGACCCTGGAGTCCAAATTTCAACTGAATTCCAAATTCCTCCATGAATGTGTCTTAATGCAGCCCTGCATGATGCAAACTGGGACTGTGGAGCCGAAGCTGCGTGATGGAGGGAAGTGGTTTGACTTGTGGAACAGCAGCTGTGTTTTTAGCTGGCGGTGAACGTTAGCATGAAGCGTGGCTGCAGGCTGTTGGCTCTCGCAGCAGGAGGCTGACTGCAGCAGTCTGCATCTGGGGGTGCGGAGGAGGCTGTATAGCCCCCCCAGCCTGCGCTCACCCCTCCATCGCCCCCCCTGGAGAGTTAAAACGGATGCTAAAGAGGAACAGTGCTGCCGCTGCTGCTCTCGCCTCCTTCTGCGCTTTGTCTTTTTTTTTCTTTATTATTACAGGCGTTTTTCTTGAAGCTGTTCCTTTTTGGGATTGGGGTTTGACGTCAGCACTGCGTCTTTTGCAGCCTTAGACACAGTAAGATGAGGGAACTGAAGCTCGGGATCTGTCACTTCATGTCAGCTAAAGAAACTGAGTGCAGACTCATTAATATTCTTCTGGCCCGTATGACTGGCACTGCAGTCATCAGACAAACAGCAGCAGAAAACAAATTCAGGCTTTTTTTTTGCAGTTTTAGACAAGCAAAGTTTAAAAAAAAAGTTCTGAAATAAACCATAAATATCTGTACTGTACATTAAGGAAACACTCCACTATAGCTCTTGTGCAGAAGAAAGTTTGCTCAAGTTTCTAGTTTTGCAGTGCATAAATTATATCATCTACAGGTGTAATATAAGAATATCGTGAAAAAGTTGATTTATTTCACTTACTTGTATATTACTCTCATTCATTACATACGGACTGATATATTTCCAGTCGTAATTTTAGTTAAATTTTGGTTATCATAACTTGACAGCAAATAAAAACCCCAAATTCAGTTTCACACATAAGAAAAAGGTTCAGCTTCTAAGACACCTGGTGCCACAGTCTAATGAGCTAATTAACTCCTTTAAATTGTCTCTCGGTCTATAGCTCTGTAAGCTACACAATCATGAGACTGCTGACTTAACAATTGTCTCGAAGCCGACCACTGACACCTTGCATAAGGAGGGAAGGACACAGAAGGTCATTGCTAAAGAGGCTGGCTGTTCAGAGCTCTGTGTCCGAGCACATAAAAAAAGAGGCCAAGGGAAAGAAAAGATAAATGCAAACGTGTCTGAGCAGTATGGATGTCTGCACCATGGAGAGGAGTGTGCAACAAAGTTAGTGAGATTAACAAAGAGTGTGACGCATGCAGCTGGAATCACTGCTTCAGGGACTGCAGAGATGGATGTATGCATGACATCCAACTGTCGCATTCCTTGAGCTGAGCCTCTGAAGATAAGACATCATCTGAAGAGTCTTGCTTGGTTTAAATACAGAAAAGAGTGGTCTGCTGATGAGTGGTCGAATAGTTCTCTGATGAAACACTTTTTAACTGGAAACCAAAGGCCAGGAGGCTATGTTCACATGGAAGCCTGAAGTGACTAAATCTGATTTTTTTATTTATTTTTTTTGGCCATGTGCGACCTTTATCCGATCTTTTCATGACAGTCTGAACAACAAAGATCCAATTTTTCTCCAGTGCGACCCAGGCTCTGTGGTCTTGAATCCGATACGAATCTGATCTTTTCAACTGCAACCCGCGTCCGAACGGCCAGGTCGCATTCAACCCACCTGAACGTCATTAATACTATTCCGCAGTCACTATTCTACATCTCGCTACACAGAAGCAGGAAGAAAGACAACAATCATGGCAGATAATGATGTCAACAGCAGTCTATATTATTGATCTTCTTTAAAAGATTGCTTTGAAATGAAAGACAACTAGATGCGCTCCAGCTCTACCATGTTTTATTCCATAAACAAAGAGCAAATTTGCTACTTGTGACATCACTGCGTCCTCTACTGTCGCATGCAGGACACTTAAGTTGTGTAAATGTGAACAACCACGCAGAACGGATCAGATTTAAATAAAAAAAAATGCAATCTAGCATTAGGGCCTTCAGTGTGAACATAGCCAGAGTCTGCAGGAAGAAAGGAGAGGCACTGAAACTGCTTGTGACCCAATTAGATGGTGTTGGCTGCCATGTCATCTCCTGGTTTTACTGCACTGTGTTTTCCTTCTACCAGGACATTTTAGAGCACTTCATGCTTCTTGCTGCTGACCAACTTTACGGCGATACAGACTTCATTATGCATTTTGCACTGTCACACAGAACCAAACCCACCAGTAGAACGCAGACGTAGTTAATGTGGAATCTGCAACAGGTGCGTCCATCTGCACAGTTAATATAATTGTGCCGACTGGACTCTCCTGGTTCGGTGGCTGGAGATGACTTGGTGTCTCGACATCTACCACCTCTGGTACCTGGCTTAAGGAGCATGATATCAGTCTGCAGGTAAATGGTAAAGAAATGTTTGAACAACTGGGATTTGAATGAAATTGAAGGTGACGCACATCTAGACCTCAGTCGCAATTAAAAACTGATTTCATTTCTACTAGAACTGAGTTTTCCATCTTATACCTTTTTTTGTTTGCATCAGGTTTTTTCTCGTTAAGGCTAGAAAAATGAACTGTGGCATGTTGGAGTCCACTGACAGAGTGGAAGGGATCATTATCTTACATCCAGGTTTTGAAAAAGGAAATTTCCTTTCTGTGATATCAGAATATTCCCAGCAGACATCTCAGACGGATCAATCCCAGAATCGTCTTCCTTGCTGTTCTGCTCAGCTTTTCAGGGATTACCCAGAGCAGGATCCCTCTGAGGGGAGGGGGTGTGTGTGTGTGGAAGAATGCAGCAGTGTGTGTGTGTGTGTGGTGGTGGAATAAAGAGGGTAGATTTGGTGACCTTTGATTATTTTTTTCCTGAGGATTTGCTTTTGTTTAAACCTTATAACGGACGGGGACTGGATTGGGATCAGCCCCCTATAACCTCATTCCCGCTTCCCTTTTCCTTCCACCCGCTTTTTTCCAGGACTACTGTGATGTGGAGCAATGACAGCTTAACCCCCATCCCCCGCCGGTCGCCGACTCAGCGACCACCACGTGCACGGATGCATCCGCAGCGTTTGCAGCCGCTCTGCAAAGCTCCCTAAACCCCCTTTCTCATAAACCCACTCATCACGCTGTGAATGAACTCCTGCTCCACTTTTCCATCAGTTCCCGCTCAGGCTTTAGGGAATCTCTTTGTCTCCAATGAGAGTGGATTTTATTGAATTATGGAGAAACAAGATGAGAGATATGGACCTTTTCAGTCAAAAAATAAAATCAAATGTACTTTTGGAAGCTTGCAGGGGGAAAATAAGGCTGTTTGCTTTATGTATTAAAGTGATGATAATAGAATATTAACATTGTGCAGATTAGCAGCCATTGGTGTGTCCCAGTTTTATTTTCTGGTTGAATATCAGGCTTGTCATTGGAACCCAGTTATGTCAGCAGAGGAACTGCTGTTGAAATACTGGCTGCTGGAATACCTGCCCAGCCTGCTCCCATGGATCCTTCAGACCGGTTCGCAGCGGCGAGTCTTTTAGAGTATTTCTGTCAGACCAGGCATGCTGAGTCCTTTGATGCTAACTCTGAGTCTTGTGGCGTCTGATGTCTTTCATAAAGAAGCACAGCTCGGCTCTTCTGCTCAAATATTCACTGTCATAGTGATGGGTTTAGGGGATAAACCTCTTATTCTGCTTTAAATACCAGTAAAGGTGCGGAAAGTAGCACGAGATTGAAGTAGAATCTTATTAATACTGCTGTAGTCAAAGATAAATCCCTTGAACCCTGAAGTATATACGTGCATATTAAACAATTTTTGTGTATTTTGTTTTTATTTGTTTTCTGTTTTAGTAGCCTCAAAATTAAGATTTACATTTAAACATCTGCAAAAGTTGCTTTTTTTAAAAAGTGCTTGCCAAAGGTTCCTGGGTCCATAATTAATGTAAAATTACTGAGAACCTCACCATCTTGGCTGTCTGAGTCTAACTTAAGATTTGTTACATAAATACTCAGTTAATTTTACAAATGAAGACGCTTCACTGATCTTATTTAAGACATTATAGTAAAGTTTTACAGCATTTTGAGTCTGTGTTGGATGTTTCTTATTCTCTAACATTATAGCAGCAGAATCACCAGACTGACCGCAAATATAGAAGACCAATACTGCTTTAAGGACATTTCTCATCCCCACCTTTCCTAATTTCAACAACTTGTAATGCACCTTAGTTGTGAGTCATTCCACGCCTCATGTCATCTAAGCCCCGCCCCCAGGTTTAGAGAACAGCTTTTGAAAAAATCTGCAACTTAAAAAAAAAAATTACTGAACAGTATTTAAAAAATGTTCTTTTCATCTTCAAAACTATTTTCTTTATTTATTTTGTATTTCAATTTTCCTTCAGATCTTTTTAACAAACTTTATGGCCTCCATTTAGCTCCATACTCGTACTGTTGGTCTTTGAACTGGTCTTGATTTGCCAGTAAACATGCTGTGATGGTTTGTTCCTGCAGCACAGCCAGAGCTGTCCATGGTGCTGAAAGAACACAGTCTGCAGCAACTGGCCCACATTCCCACTCCTTCTGATCATCAGCCCTCAGTCAGCGCCGTCCACTGGAACGGCCGCTGTTTGTTTATGAATATATGGTTTGAATGATTTCAGTGGGAATAAAACAACCTGCAGAATCGTTTTCATCATCTGTGGCCCTGCCGGCAGGATTCCTTTGATCTGCTCCGAATCTCTGGAGCACAGAACTCTGAATGTTTCCCGTCTGGAAACGTCATCCAAACACGCACACGGCCTCTTTCAGCCGTGGGGGGGTAATTTGTCTTCTGCCGATCCTGTCCTTGGAGGTTGGGGAGTATTTATGTAGATTATTGCTGTAAAGTAGGTTAAGATGAATGTTGTGGAGCTCCATTAGCTGCCTGTGAGTTGAATGAGCACTTTGAAAACTAATCAGTGCTGGGAGGCTGGACACAAACTGGGCTTTGCTCTGTGTGTGTGTGTGTGTGTGTGTTGGGGGAGGGGGCTTTGTGGTTTAACTGGTGTTTATTTGGGTGAAGGGATGTTTCCTGGATCCCATCTGTCCTTTATTTAGCGCTTTGCTGTCCAGCCTGGATTTGGATGAGCTTTTTTTATCCCTTTAAAAAAGAAACAAAAACTTCATCTCTTAAAATCCATTTGCTCTGCCTCCCTTTGTTTATTTTAAGCCATTATTTGCTCCCATCAGCAGCTTTCCTTGTGTCCGTCCTGAATATTTGTTGTTTTGTTTTTTTCCTCAGTGTCCAATAAAGCTCCTCTGAGCACAGCAGAGCTTTAAATGTCAGCGTCTGCAGCGACTGGAGATTCAATTTGATTGAGACATTTAATAGAAAAGAAAAACAGCTCAGTGACCTTTGGATAACTTCTCTCCCAAATGAATTGAAGTGTTACCAGAGGACAGACTCATATAATCTAATATGTGGTTCTGTTCTCTAAATGTTTTCTCGTTGGTAAATCAAACCTCGGTTCCTTTCAGATTTGAAGTTTTTTTTTCGCGTTGCTGTTATTAGGTTAAATAACTGTTGCTGTTCCTCAGCTTTATGGCAGGATTGGTCCTCCATACATTTACTGCATCTCTTTTTTTCCAAACCAAATGAATGCATCACAGTTCATGATGTCTGTGGTGCTTTTTCAGACTGAAATAAAATAGGTTTTTGCTTTTTATCCATATTTATATTTTTTTTTATTATTTTTAAAAATCAGGATTTTGAGCATTTGCTGAGGCGTTCAGATGTTACTGCTAAGTTAAAGGATGCGTGAATAAAGGTCCTGATTAATAACGATACAGGTGATACCTATGCTATTCTCTACTGTCCAACTACATTATATATTATAAACTGATTGATTGATTGGTTCTTTCCTTTATACTGTTTCCCTCTTTGTGTTTATTAGGAACAGGAATTTACTTTTATCTTTTGAATCTAATTATGGGCTTTAATAGAACTTAGAGGTTCTGTAGTTCAGTTTATTTCATCTATTCACTCAGCTAGTAGATTAATTATGAGGCATTGCCAGAAAATCAAGCTCTAATAAGTAGGTGCCTCTATTGTCACCATCTGACTTTCCAATTGTTCTGTGGTACTGAAATATATTTGGGCTCAAAAAAAGAAAATCTAAACACTCTTAAGGAAGAACGTTTGGTGAATATAACATTATTTTATCAGCGTAAAATATTTTCTGTCTTTTTGTAGCTGCATTTAGCTGTGCCTTTAAACGCTGATGTTTTGGATCATCATGTTCGGACAGAGTTGATCATTTATTTTTGTTGTCCCTCATGGAAACATCCCAATAGATTTATTCTGCTTTCTTTCAGTTTTGCTAAATCATTTGGAGTTTATTTTTTCAGAAATGATTCTGACGATGCATCTCCTCTAAATCGACTGTGACAAACAGCCTCTGGAAGAGTTTCATAGGTCCAGTGACCGGATCAGAAAGCCGTCGTTTGTTCCTGTTCAAAGCTGCTAGCCTCCCGTCGGGCTGAATGGCAGAGCGCCGCGTCCTGAACGCCGTTAATGGCCTTATTTGTTGAGCAGAGGAGGCGGGGGTTCTTTTTTTAGGCCCAGATAATAAAAGTGGAAGCAGGAGGAGGAGGAAAAGGGATGAGCTCATCGCTGCTGAAGTCGTCAGGCTTTGTTTCTCAGCTGGAGGCAGAGTTGACACTTTAAAGAAAACCACTGCAGTCACATCTCCTCTGTCTGCTGCTGGAGGTTTCTGTTCCTGGTTTTGACATTATGTTTAATCAGAAGTCTCTGGTGTCATCTTTCTGACATCGTCTGTTGTTTTGAGTGGAAAAGAGACAACAGACCTCTGGGTATGCTAATAGGCCTCAAAGATGGAGGAAGACGGGATCGGCTGCTGGCGGAGGCGACACTATTTCTGCTCGCTGGGATATAAGAGCAGCATGATCAGATTTATGTTTGCTGTCCACAACAAATGAGGAAAATATTTTCAATCAGTCAAAGTGCAGCTGATTCCTGCTGAAAGCAGAATGTATTTAAAGGAAGAGACGGAGCTGCATTTATTCTGTAGATGTGAGTCACTGCTTCTTCAGTGAGGCTGAGTGACCTCAATTCATTTGCTGATAAAAGAAAACCCCAGTTGTGTTCAATTTGTTGTCATGGATACCAGGCTGATGGTTGTGGGTCAGTTTCTTTGTGTCGGTAATTTTCCTTTAATGATGCAGAAGTTTTTCTTTGGATCCAACTAACTGGATCAGGTTTGCTTTGAGAAGAATCCCAGAAACAAAGAACAACAATGATGAAGACTTTGGGCCAAACGTCACTAATGACAATGAATGACTTTAACCTCATTGTTTTAGAGCTCATTTTTTGATAGTTAAATCTGCTTATGTTGGATGAATATCATTAATGTTTGGGCTATTAAGGATTCTTCACCCCAAAACACCAGAAGTCACTTAGACGTCGGTTTTTAGGCTAAATCTGTTCCGTCCATCATAGTGTGGATTTAGTCCAGAAATTATTGAAAATTGGGCTGTGTTTGATTTTGTCCCACTTTAGTCAAATAACAGATATTGAAATGACACTGCAAACCCAGTTTTCATCGTCTTTTTAAGAATCTTAAAATTACAGTTTTTCACATTTCACGTTTCAACCATATGTAGACGTTGTTTGGACCTTAATCATGTCGTCTTTTCAACAAATTTTTGCTCGGCGGGTCTCAACCGTTGTTTTATTTTTAGGCTATTTGATTCTGGCGGGCTTTTTAAATAACAAATTCATAAATGTAACGCTTACAGGCTCTAAAATCAACATTTGGGGAAATTGAGTTGAATTTCTCATTGCGAACACAGCCTCTCTGCTTCCTTGCTGGATGTGTGCTCATTGAGCACCATCTCAAAGTTAACGGAAACTTAGAAAAGGCTTCAATGCGGCCGGTTATGCTGGTGTTCCTGCAGCTTCTAAAACATCAAAATGGTTTACAGTTTCATATATATATATATATATATATATATATATATATATATTTTTTTTTATAAAAGGATCCAGGAAACTTTGAATCAGTTCTTCTCCGATCTTCAGAGTTCTTCATTGATTTTTTTCACTTCTGCTCTGATTCATCATCTCCATCTCCTCTTTGTTCCACTGAGACCAGATGATCCCTGAAACTCATCAGGCTTTATTTCTATCAGCACTTCATGAGATTAAATGAAATAAAAAGACGTTTCCAAGCCCTTTCTTTCAGTCTTTATCCTTTCTTGCTATAACTCAAAGCTTCCCTCCTCAGGCAGTAGAGAGGAAGTTTGGGGACGAGCTGATGAATCTGGTCTGAGGCTTAGCTTGTAGGAGGTAGATGATGCAGGAAAGCTTCTTTTCCTCCATGTTTTTCTGTCTCTCTGAGATTTCTGAGACGTTTTTAGGAGATTCTGGCAGATTCCTGCTGGTTCCTTTTTCCCTGACAGACTAAATTCTCGTTAATGTTGGAGCAGATCTTGCAAACTATCGCTCCAGTCTGCAGCCCCTGAATCATTCAGTAGAAGTCAGATTTATTTTTCTACACAAGCAACAAAAATCCTTCATTCTCAGAAAAAAATTAAACATTCATTAAATGTTTTTTTTCACTTCTGTGAAATTCTGATGGGTGACATCGATCTGAAGAAGTGTTGAATTCAATTTAAAATCATGCCAACTTGACAAAAAACAAAAACGGAAACATTTGATCTGCCTTGAACGGAAAACTGAAACGTTTCCACACATCTGTGTCATCCAGACATTTCTGGCTGCAGGATCAGATTCAGATCTGGTTCTGATTTAACTTTTCAGTCTAATTCGATAATGGATCCACTTCAGGGCTCAACCTCCACCTGAAGACCAACTGATACCAGATTTTAAAGGCTGATGTAATAATTAATCATATAAATTAATAATTAATCAACATTGAATCATAAGACAAATGTGTGTTTACCTTGCTAGACGATATGTCTGCTTATTTTTTAAGGGCAGATTAGTCATAGAGATGCACCAATTACGTTTTTCCCCCGATCCAATCCAATACTATACCTGGGCTGAGCGATTGGACCGATATCGATCCGATGCGACCGCTGAATTAATTTATCGTACATCTTGTCCTACGAGTAAAAGCTTTATAGACAATGTTGAGAAAAAAGAAGTAAAAAGAATGAGAGAGAAAAAAGGAGCAACAAATGAACACAGATGTAAATCATCGCTGCTTCTCTGCATGATGACTTCATCAGCATCGCATCATAAAACTGAAGTCTGTAGATCTCTGTAACTGTATTGCTACATATGAGATCAATAAAAATGACTGATACCAGCTAATCAATCCACATGAGGGTGGATTCCTGCAGGCCCCCCCCCCCCCCCCCCCCC
>NW_015150770.1:473197-478250 GCF_000732505.1 Cyprinodon variegatus | reverse complement strand
CTGCAGCAGGAGAAGCAGAGCTTCGCTCTGAGCCGCCATATTGTTGATATGTTCCAGTTTTAACCCAACTGAAGATGCAGCAGAAATGTCCAATTAACCCTTAGAGGAAACCTTTTCGTTAGTTTCTGATCTTCTAAAAGATGAAGACAGACTTGGTAAACAGTATGTATGAATGTGAAATAATAAAAAGCAAAAAAAATAAAATAGATCTAAATTAGATTAGTTGGAGACTTGTCATTGGTCGGTTTTTCAGTGATTTAGTGCCTCTGATTGGAACCATTATTTGTCTTTCTGATGGATTTCTTTCTTCCACCTCCATCATCTCTCCCATTTCTTCCTGTTTCTAATATTTTTGCTCCTCTCTTTTATTGCCTTCCATTCAGTTTTTCCACATTTCTCTAATGATGCTCCCCCTCCTCCCTCCTCTCTCCCCGGTTATGTTGGATCTTGCGGTGGGAAAACTCGACCCAGTGTGAGTCATAGCTCTGTAGCTCCACCGTTCCAGGAACTTGCTTCATCCAATCACGCGCTGAAACAAACTCCCTCCCATGTCACAGCAGCCCTGCCTCCTATTTAAACCGATGGAGTCGAAGCTGCATGTGAGACATCATCATCATTGCCTCGCCGCCGCCTCCCTGCTCCATCAGTCTCTGTTATGTGTGGTTATTGAGTTAAAGTGACAGTCTGTCGCTCCTTTCCTCATTCTCTGCTGCGGGAAAAGCTCCAGCAATCAGATCACCATCGATCGGACATTCCCAGAGATGAGGAAGTGAGAAAAGGTCCTCATCTGGACTGTCCCTTCCCTCCATTCTGAACATTTGTCTCTCCTCCTCCTTCTCCAGCCCCTCGGCTGATCGCTGAGTGGAAAGGAAATCAAGCTCAGACATTTTTTAGCTTCATCTCTGGTTTACCTGAACCGCCTCTGAATTGACCCGATAAAGATGAATGCTTGTTGTATTTGGTCACAGATGCCCTGAAGACGCTGAAACAGCAGCTGAATGACGTCCAGCTGCAGATTCTACTGATGCTTTAATCATTATCTGCTGGGATTTTAATTAAATAATTTTAAGTTTTTATGTATAAATCTTTTACAGCAGAAAAAGATCTTCATTTAAGATTTTAGATTTCTGAATTTCTTCTAATTTCCTTATAGCATTAAATGATTGTTCTATAATTGTTCTATGCATCATCATGACTCCTAACCAAACATCATTTAAATTGACTTTTTTGCTGCATTAACCTAAAAGTTTAACATAATTTTAGCTTTAAAGCAGGATACTGTTTCTCGTTGGGTCCTGATCTCTGAAAACGGACCTCCTGGAGGTCATCACCTTCATCCTGATTGGAGGTTTAGGCTAGAAGGGCGGGGCTTTCTACAGTTTGACTGAAATTATTAATTAACTTTAATGATTCACATAATCTAAAGTGAGATTCTGATGTGTCTAACTCTAAAGTGAAACACTGAGAGGATTTCAGCATCACTGATATTCTTCAGTCTTACACTTCTGATAAAAAAGTTAAATAATTCAGATAATCATCGGTCCTGGTTCTGTTAAGTTTTCCTTGAGGTTTTATTTTCATGTTGATCCATATTTTTCTAGCTTTATTGTTGTTTTTTAATATATTTGAGTTCTTAGGTTTTTCGTTGTTGCCCTTTGGTGTTGGTCTTCTTTTCTTTAGCTCCTTCTAGAATCCTCTGTTCACAACGGCTCCCAATCAGCTCATTAGTCCTCTCTTTGTTCAATCTCCCATTCATACTCTCCCTGTGTAGTTCCTCAGTGCCGGTTCCTCGTCTTTTCTCGACTTCTCGTCTACGTTTTCCCCGACGTCTCCATGGTTCTGCATTTTTATGTTGAATTTTTGGATTCCTGCCTCTGTTGCCTGTGTGAACTCAATTAAAATTACAAGAACTCACCTCTGCCTCCTGGCCTCTGCCATTGGGTCCTCAAATCCTCAACTAAACCCTGACAGCATCACCTGAATTATTCCTGTTTCTACAGAAGATGTTGATCATTTGAGCAAAACAAAGTTATTGGAGCCTTTTGAACATTTAGAGCCTGACTGACCAATTATGTGGCTACAGCAGAAGGAATTAACTGGTCTAGCTTCTTGTTTTGTTGCTTCATTGAGACTTTCCAAACTGGACTGAGAGGATTCCTGCTGGCATCAGCCATAAAACACAGCTGACTGACTGACTGACTGACTGACTGACTGACTGACTGACGGCTCACAGCAGCAAAGGGAAAGAGGCTGTTTACTCCAGGTGACGAAACATGACTTCAGAAGCATCTTGAGCTTTTTATTTAACCACTATCGATCAGTGTAATACTGTACTCATGTTTATTATAAAAAATTACTGATTTGACTGCAGTAAATATCACCTTATTTAATGAGAGGAATGCATTTGTGCTCCTTATACTAGTTATGCATGTTAGTAGCAGAATGCAGAAGAATAGACTTGTTGATATGGACCCAAAGGTGAGGCGTTTTATTTCTGTTATATTTCTATTTTATGTCTATTTGTCTTCTGATGCTTCTTCATGTTCTGATGATCGGCTGAAACGTTTGCGGTCAAAAAGTGGGTCTGATGCACTTCGGACGGAGCTACCCTATCCTTTCTTTGCCTGTAACAATGGCAGCTATATTTGCAGTTATAGGTCGGTAAAAAGTAGTTTTATCGTTTTTAAGTGACAAAGTCAGCCTGAAAACATTGTCTGTACAGTCAGTTCATCAAGATTACAATCCTGCCTTCAAATATTATTTCGCTGTCGGAGCTCCGTACACCGGCGGGCGCTGTCACTTGGAATCCCGTTCAACAGCAGCCTCTGGTTGCTTCTTTGCGGTTTTCCGCTACTGTTCGCGGCGGCTGGAATGCGTTTTCATGTACAGAATCCTAACTGCAGGCACCAGAATAATGAAAGCAAATATATTTTGCCAGCAGGGTTCGACATTTTAAGTTGTTGTTTAAGAGTGATCATAGCGCTCTGCATCAGCAGCGCTGTCTGTCTTCCTGCCAGCTCCCAGATCAGCTTCTTTGATTGATTGATATGGTGCATCAAATAGCAAAAGTTCAATTTTTCCAACTCCAGCAGCTGCTGCTTGTGAAGCGTGTCACCCGCGTCAGATGCTATTGAGTTGCTCAAAACGCGCTGCAGGACCTTTTGCTACGCCCTGATGCGGGTCAACCATTAACTTTGCATGTAAACCAGCTGCTTCTACTGCTTCTGCTGCTTCTGCTGCTTCTGCAGCGTGCAGTCTGAACGTAGCATTAGCCCAGAGCCCTGATGGAACCCACAAACCTGCAGATCATCAACCTTACCCAAATAAAATGATAAAGGTGGAGATGCGCTGTTAGATTTTAATTTTTTCATCAATTTGATGTTGGTTTTTATTCCGAATGTTTACGATTCAATAAAATGGATGCTCCTTTCGTCAGGCAAAGTTTTTAACTCTATAGTAAAAGATGATTAAATTGAGGGTTTTTGGAAAAAATTGAAGTATTTGTCTCCTAGAGAGAGACGAGCAAAGGGAAGAAGTGTGAAAGAACATAAGGATGGAGAGAAGGTAATAGAAAAAAAACGGCAGCTGAGCGACGGGCATCTGAAAGGGAGATCCGTCAAAAGAGAGTGGCGAGTGGCATGAAAGAGGGAGCTAAAAATAGTCGAGGGTCTCTAAAGACGCACAGAAGGGAACAGAGGAATCACCTCTGCAGCCTGCAGCACAGAGACTAATGGAGGAACAGGAAGTCGCTGAGCACATGAATGGGAAGCTCTGTGCTGTAAGGGGTTGTGTATTACAAGCTTTTTTAATGTGTGCACAATGTCTTTTCAATTCTTCTGGTCGTCCCTTAATGCACTCTGAGTGTTATCCTGGAGAAAGACAAGTTTTAGAGGGACATGCAGGAAGATTCCTGTTTCAGTGTTGAATCCAAAATAGAAATGTTTAATATGCAGAGAACAGTTTATAGATGTAGATGTGACTTTAAAGTTTTGACCTGCAGTGTTTTCCCTGCCTCTGCTGATGGGTGACATTGATCTGAAGAAGCGAGCTTCGGGTTGGGTTATATAAACTGCTGCGACTGCAGGGTCGACGTCCCTGTTCCCTGAAAGGTCAGAGCTGTCGGCTCAGTTCACAAAAGATAAATGGCATCTATTCATAATTTACACAACGTATGGCTGATCCACTCAGGACTGATGCAGGGAAACGTCGTTACGTAACGAACATTACGTCCAAGAGTGGAAAAGTTTGAGTGTCTTTGTTCCTCTGGATCAGTAATACTTTCTGTGGTAAACAGAGAAAACTCTCCCCTCTGGTGCTGAAACTGCTACTAAATGTAAATACAGAAGAAGGAGGATTAAATCTGCGACTCTGTTAGCAGTGAGGATGATATGAAGCTTCATATTTGAGAAAAAGGAAGTAAGGTTTTAACCAGTCTGAGGAAACCAGACAGAGGAAGGAGTCAGAGGAAGAAAAGAGTAGCTGTGACAGAACAGTTGTACCTTAGAGGCCAATCAGCTTCTTTCATTAGCTCCAGCTTCCTCTGGTACAGTTGATTACCAGTTATGCTGCGTATTGATTGAGCCGTTTGTTTGTGTTTGGACTCAACATGCCATCAGATGCTGTTTAAAGAGCTGCTCTGGTGTCGCCTGTCACCTGACCGTTAGAGAGACGCACACAGACACGAACCGACTGTTCTGCTGGTGTTGGCGCCGGACTGTGAACAGATGTTGGACTCAGCAGGTCGGTGGCCTTGGGGAGCTGCTGAGTGTCAACATAAACTCCACGTCTGTAATGGGCCTCTGTGTTTGTGTTTCCGTGCTGAGCAGGCAGCCTGCTGAAAGCTCCACGGTGTGATGTTGGCTGTTTGGGTTCGCTGCTGCGATCAGGGAGAATCAAATGAAATCAGGACGTTTCTGGAGCGGAATAAAAGAAACAGCAAACATGAGGATCTTTAGGTTGTTCTCTTTACTGCAGCTTGTTACCTTTAGGGGAGCGTTGGCCTAGTGGTTAGAGCAGTGAGCTTGAACTCTGAGAAGGTTATCTGAGCAAGACC
>NW_015150770.1:469155-472414 GCF_000732505.1 Cyprinodon variegatus | reverse complement strand
AAAATATCGGCATATCGGATATCGGCCACAATCCCAATATATAGAGCATCCCTATTTATTATTATTTAGTCAGCATCAGTTGACTCATTTTTCCAGGTGGTTTAGTTTCTATCTCACACAGATATCTCCACGGGAACCAGAACCAGTCCATGCAAACCAGGCCAGAACATTCAGTCTGTTATTGATCATGTTCAGACCAGAAGAACCGAAACAAAATCAGAGGATTTAACTGTCATTAGTCTGTTTCTGGTTTTGTTTTTCAAGCCAAATTATCTGAGAAGTTTAAAGAAATATTTTTGGGAAGACGTCTTAAAAGTTGCTTTATGCCTTTGCCTGCAGTGTAGATGTCTTATTGTTTCCTGGCTGAAGAATCACAGAAGTTTTGGCTCCATTTTAACAGCAGAAATAGAATAGAATAGAATTCACCTTTATTGTCACAAGAACAAAGGAATGAAATCATGTAGTTTACATCTATCCAGAAGCGCTAAACAGGATGTATTTATTTATTGATATGTGTACAGAGACTATATATGTATGGACTATAAATGGTGTATATAAACACAGAGTAACTGTAAAACGTAAAATAAAATAAAATAAAATAAATAAATATGGAAGCTATATACAGATTATAAAGGAAACGTACAGTAGCAGCCATTCAAAATCACCCTTCCCAGTCGAACCCCAGCCGAATGGCAGCCCACTTCCCTGCATCTCCCAGCAAAATCCCCTCCAACTTCCAGCCACTGGAGTGACTCCATCCTTCTCCTTCAATGATCGATTAATCCCATTACTTGTTTCAGCTCAAGCTCTATTTTTCCAGTCAGTGAATGCACCACAGCTCCAGTCTTCAAAGTTCAGTTATTTTTGGGTTAAGGTGACTTAAAGTTCCTTCAGAAGGAAAACGTGTTTCCCTCCTGAAGATTCCCTCGGTTCATTCACAGTTAGCTCAGATAACAGGAAGACAGGAAAGTTGTTCTTATCATTTTGGACTTTAAACTCTTATCTGTGATTAAAAATAAGATTTGGCTTCTGAAAGGTTACCATTTAGAAAAAAATCTGTGCTTTCTTTTTTCCTTTTTTACACTGATATTTAGAAGGTAAAACCCAGTTTTTCAGCAGCTCATCTCAGTGACACATGATGTGATGTGAAGTATCCTAATCAGTGATGGTGGGAAGGGTTGGAAAATTATATATTTTTTTCAGCTGCTTATATTTTTTATTATTTTTGTTTCAGAGTTTTCTTTTTTTTTAAGGTTTTAACGGCTCTAGTGGCTCATTTTTCAGTAGGCTGATAGGAGAGGTGGTATGAGAGAGGGAGAGACATGCAGCAAAGGACCAGAGGCCGGATTCGAACCCGGGTCGGCCACGTCGAGGACTAAGGCCTCCATTCATGGGGCGTTGTTGCTAAACTCTGCACTACCTGCACGCCCTATATTTTATTTTTAACAAAAACAAAATCTGGCCACTGAATTTTGATCTTTACATGTCTGTTTTTTTAGTTTCTGTTGGATATCAATTTGAGGCATGAATGGTTGATACTTATCATCTGGATCGAAAGTCTGGCACTATCAGAGGGTAATGTTTATCCAAGCTTTGCTTCTGCAGGTGAAGCAGCAGCTACTTCCTCTGGAAAACACCAAATAAACATTTTATTTCAAACAAACAAACAAATGGACATCACCTTTTAGAAACATTTTACCCAATCTGTTGACACATATTGTGAAGGTCCTTTCTCCTCAGGATGGAAGTTGGTTCTCTTTGCATCCGTTGCCTCCTTCCCTTTCATCTCCTCCTCCAGCCAATCAGAGAGGCGGGGGGGGGTTCGTATTTGGGTCACAGCAGCAGAATGCCTGGTAGAACTGCTGGTGGAGATGCAGACGTGGAGTTTTCTCACTGCAAACTGGGGAATCTGTAAACATCTGGTTCATTCAGGAGAATCTGCTGAGCCTGGAGGTCCTTCTTCCTGCTTCAGGTTACAGTTCAGCATAAATGCAGCTGAACATTAGCAGCATGCCGACTTCACCAGAGGATGAAGTTAATCAATCTGTTCAATCAGAGCAGATAGGGGTTCCTCTGTACACGGAGCGGGTTGGAGCGACCCCAAACCCTGATTTAAGTTTGGAGATTCATAAGCCGCCCCCTGGGATGATTGCTACAGTTTGTCAATATGAAGTAAATAATTCATTAGATGACATTCATTCTGAGCGGCAGTCAGAAGGCTCCAGTTAAGCTAAGCTACTCAGCTTCTGTCATTACAGTCAATCATCTTGGTAGCAGAAAGTAAAAGCTTCCAGCTGATTGAAGCTGCCTCCACATTTATGAATAGGAGACTAAGAGAAATTAAAAGGAGATTGTCATGGTAACCAATAATATTAATAATAAAATTAATAGTATAAAGTCCTGCTTTTCACCCTACAGATTCAATCTCAGAGCAAATGATCCCATGTATGCTCCCTGCTGGAGACCTGAGGAGCTGCAGCACATTCCACCTCCTCCTAGGATCTCTTTTGTTTGTTTCCATTGTCATATAAATGTTGCTGGATGCAGAAACATACGGAAGCTTATTCTGCAGGAGCGCCTGACGGGATGCTTGATGGACTGAAGCTGAGCTCCTGTTAACTCTGGATGCACAGCTTTCTACGTCATGGTTCCTGTGTTCTTCAGGGAGGTTCAGGTGGATGGAGGCTGCATTAGTTAACCCTGAGCTTTCTGTTTTAAAAGAACGACTTCAAGGCTCATTAGCAGCTGCTGTCTTACAGGCGCGGCGAGTCAGCTGGAGGCATTGGTGAAAATGAATTTGCACTGGAACTGTTCACGTGGTTTAGAGGGATTCAGGAAATCAGACATGGAGTAGTGGAGGGCTCACGATGCATTCAGGGACTAATTAGGAGGATCTGACTTCAACTACCTGCTGGCCAAAGGGTACGGATTACAACTGGATCAGACCAGCTCAGTTCCAGAGGTGGGAGGTAAAATAGTTACATTTATACAGTTACAGTTACTGGAGTAACTATTTGAGAAAATCTACTTTTAGAAGTCATACTGCACCGTACTGTTAGCTTGTTTTAACCAGAATTCTCCAGGAAAAGACATACAGTCAATATTTGTTAAATTGAGTTTTTTTCTTTTGTACACCAGCTCACTTAAACCCACTACAACATTTTAAAGTTGTAGGAAAACGGTTGTTCCAACCGTTGCATTTCCGAATTCTCCCGAGTGTTGCCCGACTTTACACGAGTGAATAAAGTGATCTGATTGG
>NW_015150770.1:463293-468014 GCF_000732505.1 Cyprinodon variegatus | reverse complement strand
TTTTTATCAAAAACATTTTGTTTTACTTTTACTTGATTAACTTCTTGGATGACTACTTTTAAATCTTTATTTTTTTGTAAAAGTATAATGAAGTAGTTCTATTCTTGAGTTGTTTGGTACTCCACAGCTCTGCTCAGGTCACCCCTGTTTAATTTTTTTTTTTTTTTGTAAGCTTCTGAAATTATCTCTAAATTCATATTTAATAATTTTTTAAACAGAAAATAAATGTTTGGATCCCTAAATCCCTTTTTTGTTAACTGAGGCTATATATATATATATATATATATATATATATATATATATATATATATAAATAAAATGTTATATACTGTAACATTTAGTTACGTTTATGGGCATTCGAGTGGATGTAGCTTTAGCAACATTAGCGGTTAGCTAGGGTTCATTAGCCGTCGTTTCCTGGTTCAAGCAGTGACACCTGAGTCCCTGATTGGTGGAATCGCCCCTCTTTAATAGACTGGGGGGTTTTAATGGTAAGACAGGCTAATGTTTGCTAATTTTTAGCACCCAACCAGGATAAACATCAATACAGAAGGAAGAAATTACTTCTTTATGGACGTTGTGCTCTTTACTCCTTGGAACAATGAGCCTAATCCAGATTTTAATTAAAGCTAAACACCAATACACACATTTTAACATGAAAAAGCCAGATTTCCATTCGATGTTTCCTTTAAGCCATCTGGATTCTAAGAAATAAACGGGGTAGAAACGAGGGCGCTCATTTTATTTGTTTTTCCCAACAGAGAACAGGAGTAATGGAGGATAAAATGTAAATGTCTGGAAGTGTGTGCTTTGTGAAATGTTATGTTCAGGACGTCGTCTGGAGCAAATAGTAAAGACTGAATGTCGCTGAGGGTGGTTTGGGTAATTTCTAAATGAGAACATAGAAACTCATTAGTCTCGTTGTGGAGAGAGCCTTCATGCTGAGCACCAGGATTAAATAATCCATTTGAGGTTTTAAACGTGCAAGCAGGTTGAATGCGAACATGTTGCCTCGCTGTGGCCCCCTGCAGGCAGCGGTGAGATGCTGATCAGGAGCTCCTGGTCTGTTGGAGCAGCGGGGCCACAGCTGTAACCGATGGGACCATCAGATCATTGCTTCTTCACATTTAGCCACACGCTGCAGTGGATTCACTGAAACCCTGAATCCAAATCAGCCACTCTGGGAAAAATTCTTTCCTTCACAAAAGGAGAACGTCACTAAAGAATGATCCCAGTGTAATCTGAACCCGTAATAAGATGCTCAGCCCACTTTATTGTAGGTTTTTACTGGTTTTAACATCCTTCAGATGAAAGAGTTGACATTTTACAGCCCAGCTCTTCACTCTATCAGCAGATCTGAGCGGAATCGAGTAAAAAGCACAAAGGGAGCAGGTTTTACTCTAATCAGTCCAGAGGCTGTTGCATCATAGGACTGGGAGTTCGGTTGGACCTCTTGGCATCAGAACACGCCTGTATTATCAGAAGTGTCTGCCTTCCTCCTCTGCTTTCCTCCCCTTTCATCATGTGGCTGAGAGAGGACGTTTTCCTCCTCTTCTTCTTCTTCTTCTCATCCCACTCAGATTTGGATCTGTCCCGCGTTCGTTCACTCCGTCTCTCCAGCGGGTTAATTACTGTGGGCTGCTGCTTCCCCCTCACTGCTGCGTGTTATGTAAAGCAGATCTCATTAAAGTGCAGAGCAGGACGTTTTGTCTGTCTTATCTGAACTATGGTAAAACTGCAAACGTTCTCTGCTGAAGATGGAAAAACTCTTTGAATATGCTGCTTCTCTGCACTGAAGTTCTCACTGAAGTTTTAGACAGAAAGTGAACAGAATATGAGAAAGATGGAGAGAAAACAAGGGAAAAATTTATGAAATATAACTATAATAATGACATTGCACTATTTATCTTAAGACTAACTGCCTGGATTACAATCAATATACAATATTAGCTTTTTAATCAACAACCATGCATTCAGACTCTATATTTAGATGCAAGTTACCAATTAATCAATTCATCTAAAGGTGATTATACAATCCACAAAAGTATAAACACAGCACTTTTGTTTTTGCTCTTTTTTTATGAGATAAAGACAAAGATCTAAAACTTTTTCCACATACACAATATCACCTTTTCCCTCAAATATTGTTTACTGATTGATCTAGCTGATGAGAAATGTACTCGTTACATCAGCTCAACTAGTCATATGAGAAGAAGAAGGTGCCAAAGGAAGTCAAAGGTGCATGGGATATATACAGTATATATTTTTTTAATAAAGCAGGATTATTATACAGGGTTATTGTCATCCTAAATCTGTGATAGCGAGCACCTCTTCCATCCCACCTCACAGGTTTGCCATATCAAGATGCTGATTAGAAACCCATGAATAGTGCACAGGTGTGGCTTAGACTGCCCACAATAAAAGGCCACTCTGAAAGGTACATTTCAGAAGGTTTTCCTTCAGATCTGTGAATTTTTAAAATGATTTCCAGGTTTTAAACAACTTAGTTTGAAAGAGAAGTGAAGGAGTCCTCTTCATGAGAAGATGGAGAGACCAGTGAAATCAGCATTCTCGAGTCAAAGGAGGGACATGTTGATTTTTAACTGGCTAAACTCAGAGGTCAGGCCTCCATGTGTTTAAAAACAGCAGCTCCTAAATTCCAACTCGGAGCCTCCATTTAAGCCTGTTATGTTTGCAGTTCAGACTACCTGGAGGAAGCTGGTTTTCCTTTTGGAGCTGAATGCTCGGGGATCTGTTTCTCCACATTGCAGTGGGAGCTTTTAGCATCACACGGCAAAAAATAAATCTTAATGAGTCTTTGTTTCTTAAAATAAGTGCATTTTGTCTTGAATTGAAGAGGTAAGTGAGACCCTTTCCCAATGGAACAAGGCAGTTTACATTTAAAATAAGAAAAAAACAATTGCATTGTTGTTGTTTTTTTAGGTGCATATTATCTAATTATCTTATTTTAAGAGTAAAAATACTAATTTCATTGGCAGATCTACTGAAATTAAGGGTAAATACACTTAATTTAAGAATTTTTTACTTATTTCTAGTTTCTAGATTGTTTTTGCAGTGCACCACTTGGAGCAGATTTCTGGACTAAAAAAACAAGACTTTTCTGAATAATTTTAAGTATAAGGGTAGGAAACCAAATTAGTTAGCGTATCGGTGCAGTGGTTTTTTTCAAAGACAAGAGGAAAAATGATTCTGTTGTAACAGACTAAATGACGAGTGACAAGCCGCTTACAGCTGCAGCCTCATGGCTGCAGAGGAGAGGTTCTGCTTCAGGTTAACCTTCACCTCTTAATAGTTTCCTCTGTAGGCAGAGGGCTCCTCCACAGCAGGCGGTTGATGCCTCACACTCGGCTTCATAAGAAACGCCACCAGTAGGACTCTGGGAGGAAGGGACTGATTGGGATTATGGGTAGAAAGGATGACAGCGGCCTTGTGATGGGGCCATTTTAGGCCCCCCCCACATGCCGTGTCGTAGTAGGTTAATGAAGACCCAGCCTCCAGGTTTAAATCTACCTCCCTGCAGCAGTGCCTATTCTATCTGATGGTCGACTGCTTTACAAGCAGAGCCACATGTTACCTGCTGTGATTAAGAAAGGCTGAAAGATGGAGTCCCTGAAACATTCACCTCTATCATAAATACTTCCCAGATGCTCAGAAATAGGCGACTCAGAAAATTCTTTAAATTCTTGAGAGAAATCCTTTTTGTTATCATTACGTTAACATTTTAAACTTTGAACGTCATCCGATATGTTTGGATGCGTGTCTTGTTTATAAACTTTTAAATGGACTTGCTCCTCCTCCTCTAACAGACTTTATAAGCAAGAGACATGTTTGACGATTCTACCTTAAAAATGATATGAGAAGTTTAACAGCATTTCTGTTCTTCTATTCAATGTTATCCTGAATTTACAATTTCCTTATTAGACCTTGGCTTAAAATCTGTCAAATAACAATAAAAGTGAGGATCTTTAAAGTGGATCTTAGGTAACTCTATGGCAAAGCGCCACTTTCACTGCTACTGCGCCTAAAGATTATACACATTTAAAACAGGCTTCTTCAGGACAACAGATACAGAGAAAATGTGATTTAAATTAATGAGTTTTATTTAGAAACGTCCCTCAGCAGGATCATTTAATCATAAGTTTATAATGTGTCAAATAAAAATCTATTTACCCAGTTTTTTTGCATTTATTCTCATTGATCATTTTAACAATAAATAAAAATTCTTGTCATGACAACAAATTTATTACAACAAACTATATAAAAAAATGGTTTCCTCTGAGCTGCTGGTATTCTAGCTCTATATTTGACCACAATGGTGCTGCTGTGCTGCATCACCGTCTAACTATAACTTCATTTTATTCAGTAATCTGATGAATCCCCTTAAACTGTTTCATCTTTTGTGTCTTTGCTGTCAAACATTGATGTTTTACATGGAATTTATGCCACAGACCAACACTGTGATGCAGAGAAGTCTGGGTCTGTTGCATACTTTGTTTTGCCCGTTGAATTATCACTTTATTTTTAAGCTGTTTTCATTGGATTTTAAGCTGCAGATCTCTTTCGGTTTCCCTCTATTCCATTCAGTTTTAATTCAGTTTATTTCTATAGCTCCAATTCACGACACAAGTCATCTCAAGAAATTTTCCAGATCAACCAGGTCATGCAGTCAGATTGATTCAAAGTTTTCTATCTAAGGAAAA
>NW_015150770.1:436791-460278 GCF_000732505.1 Cyprinodon variegatus | reverse complement strand
CAGTGTGAGCGGCCATCTGCTGAGGCCCACTGGGGTTCAAGGAGACAGAAGCAGAGATACTTTAGCCTAATGAGCTCCAGTTTGGTCAGATTTGATGAAGAACATCTATGAAGACAAGTTTTAACATTATGTCTCAGATAGAAGTCTCTGGGCTTTGATTAGGCCATTCTAACATCAGGATTTGCCTTCATCTAGGCTGGATAGTTGGTTGAAGGGTCTTCAGGGTTTGGCTCTATCGTTTAACCATTAACCTGCATCCCCACAGCATGGTGCTGCCTCCACCATGTTTGATGATGATTATCACTCAGAAAAAAAATCTAATCTGTCAGACGATGCAAATGTTCAACATAGAAACAGGAATAGTTTCAGCTCCTCCTCATTTTCAAGCCTCCACACTCAGTTCTGCAGTTTGTTTTTCGTCGTCGATGTCTTCCCTCATCACAACCCCAACGCTGCAAGAAACCTTTAACTCTGCCCCTCTCTGTCCGCCTCTGGAGGCCTGACCTGCTTTCTTGGCCTCCTCCCTCTTCCTCTCCTTCCCCCTCCATCTTCCATGAGAGAACAGACAGAAAATCAGGCAGCTGGTTTATTAATCACCTCATTAATGGAGGAAGGAGAGCCTCTTTTGTCAGAATCTGGAGGAAGAAGGATAGAGGAAAAGATCACAGTCAATAAATTCAATGGGATTCCTATTGTCGGGGGGATAGGGGGTTCGGGGGCTAACCTTGACACAGATATCCTCAGAACAACTAGGAGGATGTGTGTTAGTTTGTGGGTCAGGACCAGGTTGATCCAGATGTGGAGATATGCAGAATTTATCATAATTAAAGCACAGAGGGTCAGTCATCTGTTGCCGGGTAGATTTTTCTATCTAAAACTAATGACTAACAATGTTTCTCCTCTTCTCTGCTCTCTCCTCATGCTGTCTGCTGATTGGACGGCTGCTCTCTTCACACTAATTGCTGATTTGCCAACAGGTAAGAACTTCCCACTGTCTGTTTTTCAGAATAAGAACAATAGCGACAAATATTTTCCTAATTCCTCTTTGTTTTTTATTTCTTTCTGCATTTTTACTCTAGATAAAATTGAGAAATCATTTAAGCCTCCATTCGATTTCTGGAGGTTTGTTTGAGATGCTGCCTGCTTAGTGCATCAATGCATAAGTGTTGAAAATGAACCTGAAAGATAATCTAATATGTCTAAAAATTATGCTAATACTTAAGTCAAAAGTTATGCAATGTTGCTTTAATTAGTTTGATAATGTAAACAATTAGAATGGGAATTTTATTGTTTTTAATATTATCTTTTTATTAAAAAAAACACATTTCCATCAATGACATCACTTACAGCATTTGTTGTTTAAGGAAATATAAAACATAGATAGAAAATGATTTTCTTTTTGTCTATATTGCCCAATTGGGATTTTCTTTTATGATCTCCCTTCAGCTCGGAACAAAAATGACAAAATAGGTGAGAACATCTTTACAAAGAAAAGCTTATAAAAGTAAAAAGATAAATATCTAAAA
This sequence comes from Cyprinodon variegatus, assembly GCF_000732505.1. NCBI lineage: Eukaryota > Metazoa > Chordata > Actinopteri > Cyprinodontiformes > Cyprinodontidae > Cyprinodon > Cyprinodon variegatus. The sequence continues at coordinate 458,752 of NW_015150770.1, read as the reverse complement.
ATGTCAGGTTCACACAAAGCACATATGTACTCAGATTAAATCTGCTCTGATAGGTTTCATATAGTGGAGACATTTTAGTTTAATTATGTAAAAATTCTTCTTTTGCTATCTGATTATTAATCGATTAAGTGTTAATTGGTGAATAGAGACTCTAAAACATGTCTTTAGCTGACAGAGGGATCCACTTAGAGCAGGAATTACACCAAGATTGTTTAAAAAAGATAAATAAAATATGCATTCAACATAAAAGAAAAAAAACATTTTGGTCTGTCAATATGCTCTATCCAGAACTCTTAGAGTGGAAAAATTTTCGTGCATGATTGTGTTCAATAAACGGCATTCCCTGAATCGATTCCTAATTTTACTGAACGGATCAGTTTTGAAGTAATGAACGTGAACCAGAGCAACGTTCACTCTGAGAAGAATGACACACACAGCTCACGTCGGCGTTCAATTGATAACGAGACTTTTCATCGGATAACGTCAGGTTTTACGGCACTTATTACGGCAAACAACCTGACAGAGCAGCATGTCTACTTCCAGTACCAGTCTGCTCCATTCAGACTCATCTGCTGGTATTTCTGATGCCAGTTTAGCAGAGCACTTAGCAGAGTTTGATCAACTAACAAAGGAAGACTAGAGAGAAAAAAACTGACCTTTTAGTGCAAACTGTTCCCACCAGGACTTAAGAAACAAGTCTGTACGTCAGCCATGTCCACTTCAAATTTAAACTCCCACATGGAGTTAAAGCATCCAAGTTATCTGAGCAAATATCTGCTACTGAATGAGGAACGGAAGAAATCATTTTGATCCAGATCTTTTCAGCAGAAGCTGAACGTTCCTGAATGTTTCTTAAGTTCTGTGTATTTTGGCTAAATAAAGGCTTCACTGCACGTCCAGTATACCTTGACTGATCCAGTATTTTCCATTTCTTTGTATATATTATGATCACACATTCAAAGTATATGAGGTTCTATGGTAGAGGATTGTTAGTTCATTTGTAGGTTTGTGAACTTAGTTAATATTTGATACAGTGACTATGAATGTGAACTAGTTCATTTTCATCTGTGTGAACTGAACTTTGAGCTCGTTCTTTTTAAATTATGAACTGGTACAAACATTGGGGAGGTGTCCCTGTCACTAAGGACAGCATCCCTACAATCCTCCTTACAACACCTCCATGTATCCATCAGCACAGAGATAATCGCTTGTCCAGTTTCTGTCAGCTGCAGAGATGCCTCACCTTCACCATCCTAATGACCCCCCCACCCCTGACCACTGTAAAACTTTAAACTCCTAATAAGAAACAACCTTCTCTGGACTTTTTAATGAAGAGCTGAGCTGGTGTCTGTTGTTCAATTCAGCAGAGAACACCATGGCGTCTAAAGCAGCTTTGGTAACTTCTGTGCTGTTGAATTGCTACCAAGTCCTTCTGGAAAAATTAAGTCTCCACCTCCATGAAGGTGGCGCAAATATGGTTCAGACTCCCCTGCACCTGAAATATGGAGCTGAAATATGGAGCTGCGATAGAAAGAGGGTGAACGTGTTGCTGAGGCAAAGATGGAGGATGGCAGGTAGCTCAGAGATGCAAACTTTTAGCAGACAAGTTAAAGTCTGCCTTTGAAGAGATTAAAATCAGAGCTACAGCTGGATGTAAATGATCAGAGGTTCCAATAACTCCAATCCCTGATGTTAAACAGCCTCTGGCCATTTCTGCCCACATCTGAATACCTGGACATGAACCACACCTTCATCTGTTCAAGTCACTTCCTTCATCTGGGTTGAGTGTCAGACTCTCAGTTTGACATCAACTGTCCAGGTCTGTTGCTGTTTGATCTCATTAACTCTGCTCGGCGGCCATGATGTCGGAGCGGACGGCCACCTTACAGCCGGAGCAGCAGTCAATCGATGTTCCAGAACATCAGGGACTCCCGGTTCTGATTTTTAGACTGCAGCAAATGAACGGATGGCGTTACATGACTGACAGCGCGGTGGTCAATTACAGCACAGATATGAGGTAGAAGATCGATACTTTTGGCTGATATGAGGGCAGCAGAATGGATAAGCATTGATTCGTCTATTTACTTTGCTTTACAGCTTGTAGACAAAGATGTAATAAGATGTAAATGGGGCAGGGCTTAGTTCTGGCCCAATTCATCATTCTCCTCAGACGGATACAGATGGTTTCCTGACAGCTCCATCAAAGCCCTGCTGAGCTCCATGTGTGCAGCTCTGGTTCTGGATGAAAGCTCGCACAATAATCCGCTTCAAGGGAAACACAGAACCTTTGAGAGATCCAGCCCCTCTGGGGAGGATGCATTCAGGGTCCATCCAGGCGTCGTCTTCTACAAGTCAGTGTTTTACTTGTTCTGTAGCTGCATAGACAGTTTTATACGTTGATTTCCAACTCCTTAAAATAAGACTTTAACACAAGTATTCTTGGTCCTGGATGATGGCGCTGATTCCCATCAGGTTTTTAGTTCTCTTTTTTTCTGGCTGGATTAATTCATACCGTTTACTTTGTTTCAACTTTAAAAGCGATGCATTTGTTCACTGGTATGAAAATATTCTCAATCAGAGCTTCACCAACCTTTCCTCACCAGAGCTCCTTTAATAGCATCAGCTCCTGGGATGTAAATCTATTTCAAAATAACCAATGATACAAAATATGTAGAGAATGATAAACTTTTATAAAGTTTTACCTTTTGTAAGTAATTATGATTTAGCAGGAGTATATAATTATGGTTAATAATTGTTTTATCTTTGTTTTAAACTTTTGAAATGAAGCATTTAATAACAGACATTTAATCAAACTGTTAGAGACAAAGAATTTTTTTATTTTTTTTATTTCTCTTGATGGACCCCTACATTAAAAACCACTGCTGTAGATGATCTCTAACTCCCACAGGCTACAACATCACATTTATTTCTTCTTCATGTCCCTTTAATAGCATCTCAGATGCATTCCTTTAATATGAAAGTCTTGTTTTCATATCAAATATTGGTCCAACATCAGTAAAACAGACAAACCAGAACAAAACAATAAAATGTTATTCCAGCCTGCATATAATATCTCTGATACAAGCAGCAGGAGTAACGCGCTCCACTCCAGGATTCCAGTCCATCCTTTCTATCCAGCTAAGGTGATCTGTACCATCAGCTCATTTCCACAAAACAAACATACATCTGGGTCGCCCTCGATTTAACTTTGTAAAAAAGACCTAAATTACATTTTTCCCTCCCTAAAAACAGGAAGCGTACTAAACTATAATGTGTTAAAGGTTAATAATATATTTCCTGAGAAAATAAATGCATTAAAATATTTTCTGTTTTTTCCTTGTCTGTACCTGAAATGGGATCCTAAGCTACTTCCAGGAGCTAACTAAATCTAGTTCTTTCTAATTTGATGTTTTCCTTTTCATGTTAACATTATGTATAAAGTGCATAATCTAAAGAAAGAAAAAACTAAAATGCAGATAAACATGATTTAATCATATTTAGCCGGACTGCTGTGAGCATGTCCGATGATGCATCAAAATGTCTCAGAAGAATCATTAAAAAAGTTAAGATACAGTTTAGGATTCTTAAGTGATTTAAAGATATAAATAAATACTTTTAGTACCATAATTACATTATTTATGAAAAACTGGATGAATATCTGCTTGCGCAAATGAGCCGATGGTACGGATCGTTCTTCCAGTATGGATCGTGCCTCCGGTCGGGTAGGGACAGTCGCTACGCTACTGCTGTAGGAAGCATGTCTGAACTTTTTATTTAAATACCAAAAACGACTTTGCAGCTGAGAGTAGAACTTGTTTCACTCAAGCTTCCAGTTTCATAATTAATATTTTTTTTATCTTATTCAGTAGTAAAATATTTTAATTTCAAAGTTGCCATTTTATGTAACCTATTTGTCAATAATATGTTAAATTGATTATTTCTTTATTTTTTCTATTTTTTATTTTCTTTTTTTCAGTAATATCACTGGATCAAGCCTTTTCTAACGTTCCAGCCTTAATAAGGAATAAAAGTTCTGTTTGGTTCATCCTAATACTATAATATTATATATAATATTGGATCGATATTTGGTTAAAGCTGCAATATCAATATCAGAAATAGGAAAGTCGATTCAAGACACTCTTAGTTTTTATTAACCGTCAACAAGTTTTAGCATCTCCTGGCTGATATTGGACCATCTTGGAGGAATCAGTAAAAGTTAATTAGGTTCGTTTGGTCCCATCAGGGTTCAGGTCTGGAAGGTTTGATCTACTTCTCTAACGGTTTGGTTGAACGTCTGGGATCTTTTCTAGGTTGGAAGGAGGTAAAAATGGGTCCCAGTTCCTCTGAACCTTTTAATTTTTGGGGCAAATGAAGCTTCTTCAGCACCCCAGCATGATTCTGCCACCACTATGTTTCCACCAGGGTTTCACTGAATAGCAACACTGATGTCCCAAGCACCAGTGTCGCTAGAAGCTGGCTTCTGAAGCAGGTTCTATTTCATAAATTATGGAGAATGAGAGAAAAGAGGGACATTTCAGTCCAACGTGTCTGGTCTCACAGCCGACTCTTTCATTACGTCCAGGATGAGCTAACGGTGACCGACATGCGACGCAGTCGTCTCACACTTCTGAGGCAAACATTGTGACACTTCATGCTGTGGTTCCCACCTCTGCGTAATGAATGCATGGAGTTGTGACTCAATGTGTGGCTGCTGAAGGTCAGCGAACAAACTGCTAACACTGATCTCAGCAGACTGTCAAATGTTGGAATATTTCGATTTCTAGCATTAAAGAGGGAAGGTGGAGCCTCACACTGACTCTCAGTGCTATTAATGAAACTGGTTTCCTCATACGGCCTTCTGCTACTGGCTAGTTTGATTTAAAAAAAAAACTATTAAACTCATTACAATTTTTTTAAAAGACTTTATATTTAAAAGAAGAAAACTGGTAAGAAAATAAATTAATCTCACATGATTAAAAATAACTTCAGTTAACTTCGAGTTTGATTAATCACAATTTCAACTCATTCCAACTCATTATTTCAGCTGTTTATTTTAGAGGAAGTCATGGAGGCACATGTGAGTTCAGAGGTTGGATGGTTGGATAGGAATGATCCTCGGCTTGTTTAAAGTCATAGGGAAGCCATATTTAAATGTCAAATCATTCTTGCATAAACATGTATATAAATGTACTCTTTATTGGACGATATTGTCAGAAAATATTAGAACATTTCTATTTAAAGAAATCCTGTCTTAAAATCTGTCGGGTTTTTTTCGTTATCTTCTGCAGGCCAGTTAGTTCTACGTCAGCCTGAACACCTAAATTCGGCCAATAATGTATCAACGGTCATCTGTCAATCGAATTTTTTGGGTCATAGCATCTTGATTCATGTGTCGTAGCTAATATACGCAACGGTTGAAACCAGAATCCTTTCCTTTCCCATTGAGTTGCGTCCCAGTGTTCACGGGGATGGACGTCTGTGTCTTCGGCAGGCGTAGAGCTAACAGAACTGGCAGCGTTGCGAGGCAAGGGCTCAAACATGTACGGCTGGAAGCCTTCTACACCAAACCAAGCTTCTGCCGCCCTGGCGTCCTCTTCCACAACATCTTCGTCCCCGCTTTCCTCCTCTAAATAAAAAATGGATGACGGAGGAGACTCATCCACGACCTCCGACACTAAACTCTCCTCCTCTTGCATGTTTCCGCTGTCCATTGCGTTCCTTGACAGCGTCGTTTCTAAGTCACCAATTTAGTTTTTTTTTTAAAAAGTAGGTATTTTCATTTATTGTAAAGGCCTTTCTCTCAAAGCTTTTTCTAGACTGCAGTATATGATGAGATGTGGAGTTAAATTCTATTGTTTTGTCCTCAGTATCTCTGGCCAGCTTTTAGTCAAGTCGTCTCATTAAGGGAGATTAATGTATGCTTTAAAAGTATTTTCTTTATCTTCAGGCTCAGAGCAGAGAGAAAACACCTGGGAACCGATGAGAAACGAGTTCAGTCGGCAGAGTTCAAAGGTCACAGAGATATTGATCTGATTAGTGGAGAGGATTGATCTGATTTAGGGGAGAAAAATCGATCATTTGACTTCAGCTGCAGTCATACATGAATTTTCCTGCTCTGTGTTAGTTTGGCCTTTGGCTCTGATATTTACTGAGCAGCACAATTTGTCTGAATCTATTTAAACCTCTAATATTCTTAGTTTTCTAATCAGACTTATTTACTCATCTTTTAGGTGTTTTCTATGCAAACACCATGACTCACCATTTTATATCAAAATGAATTAAAACTAAAATGTTTGTAAGAAATTCAACACTGAAAAACATCTTTCTGTTGCTCTTTTTAAATGGATGAATGACCTGCTTAATATTTAACTCGTGGTTCAGCAGGTGGACACAGTGGCTTTAAATTAAACCCAAATAATCACTCCTCCACCACCGTGCTTCACAGGAGGTATGACTGTATCGTCTAACCTGCCAACTGAGGCCTGCAGTCTGAGCTGGAGCTCTTCAGTTGTTCATTTCTCTGCGTTTGCTGGGATTTTCCCTAAAATAGGATTTATCTTAAATGTTTCCAGTTGAAATCAATCCTTGTCTCTGATAGACTTCAAATTGTACAGAAATCACATTCATAAACCTTTCTAAAGGTACATGAATCCCCAAACAAAGCCAGACAACAGCATGGTTGTTCCAAACAGTGAATGTAAGAGCCGACCATCGAGGCAGGGAGAAACTTAGTAGATGTTTCATGATGGGAAAATGTCAGGATTATTACTTTGGGCCCCGTTTGGAGCCTCTTTGTTTGCAATAATCGAGAGGCGTGCAGAAAAATGTCAAATCCAAACTGATTTCTATGGCTGTTATTCTGCTAGGTATCTAAGCTTCATCGCTTCTCCTCAGAGAAAAACTACACGTTTATAGATTGGGGGGGTCATTATGGGATACGGAGGATCTGTACAGATAAGGATGAGGTTATAAATGTGTTTTTAGTGTAGATAAGTCATGTATACAGCCCTCAGTGGACCCATGTGGCCAATGCTTCCAGCCTAAATGCCTTCCTTTGTCTCTGTGTGGAAACATATTTATGATTAAACCTGTTTGGTATTTATGTCTGGAATGAAGATGACATCACTGCTGAAATCATACAATTCATCTTCCAGCTTTAGTTTGGGTTCTGAATGGAAACCAGAACATGATCAGGCAACATGAAGCTATGTGAAAGTTGATTGTTTGGACGTTTGCCTCATTTTTATTTACACAGCAACAGTCCAAGGGCCTCGAATGGCCCCTAGACTTCCCTTCTCTTCTTGGTAATGAAACATTAGCCTGGATGTCGGGGCCATCGATGTCGTCTTTTCAATTTATTAGCAGCGTATTCGAATTATTTTCCGTCCACTGTGTCAGAGCGTTAATAACAGTAATGAAAGGCTTTACAGCCTCTGGACAGAAAAATCTTCACAATAAAAGCCAACCATAGGGGCTCTGAACTTTCAACCTTTTTTTTGTTTGTTTTAGTTAAAGCTGAAACAGAAATGTATCTCTGATAAATAAAATGCAAAACTGTAGAAATTCAAGCAGTTTGATGCAAAGGTGGTGATCGTATCAAACATGTTACACTGCCTCCTACTACATCTATTAATTATTGATCATTAAAGAAAGGCTGATACATCAGACAGCTGATTCTTTCGCCCAATAATTCATTGGCCGATTCATCAGTGGATTCTGCAGCCATGTCCCAAATCCTTGTTATCCTTTTTTTCCAGCCACTTTTGTTGAAATCTAGCTTTTTTCCCACCTCCAGCTTCTTTTCCAAACCTACGGGTTTACAATCAACCAAAAGCAGTTCTGCGCAAATATTTTAATTGCTTTTATAAACTTTTTTTTTTTTTTTTATAAAGCAATTTTAATGCCACAATAATCACATTTAATGAATTTTAAGGCCAATTAAGGCCTTAATTTAAAAAGATATTAATTTAATGACTTTTAATAATTTTTAATGAACCCTAACCCTAACCCTAAACACTGATAATAGTGATAGAAACGTTCCCGTGGGAGCAGAGAGTCTAAATTACCTCGCAGTTCTTTATTCTTAAATTTAAAATACATTTTCTTGACTTTATGTAAATGTTTTTCTCTGAAAAGTTTGATTTAAGTTTTGAATAAACCAATGTACCGTAATTTTCGGACTATAAGCCGCAGAAGCTAAATTGCATGATTTGTACATAAACAAGCAACACCGGACTATAAGCTGCAGGTTTTTTTTGTTTAATTACCATATGGTTCATGCACAGAGAGGATTGTCGGGAAAGAGGCAACTGTTTGGGGAAGCTCCTGTTTAACATTTCAACACAATTAAATTGAGAGAATTGTTCCTGCTGGCGTCTCCAACGTCTCACCACTGACTCGTTGATTCCAAGGTTACGTGCAGCGGTTCTATTTCCTTCGTTTGCTGCCAAATTGACTGCCTTAACTTAAAAGCTGCATCATATGAATTTCAACGTTTGTTTTCCATAATGAGGGTGTCACACAAACTGTCTTGCGCTCGCAATGTCCGTCTTTCTCAGAGTCTGCTTCTGGATGACGTCCGCATTCCCGCGCGCTCGGCTACTTGTCTGTTGAAGCAAATGTGACGTCAACATGGTGGATGATAAAATCCATAGCTTTAGGTACCGTATTACCCCTAGTGGCCGTTAGTTGTAAAAGTCTATAGATAAGCCACATTGTTATATAAGCCACAAGGTCGAAAAATGGTTGAAAAATGGGGAAAAAGTCACAGCTTATAGTCCGAAAATTACGGTATTAAATCTCATCTCGGCTTGATACAAGATTTCTGAATATTCCTTCAGTATCAAAGATCTTGAAATGAACTCAAAGCTAAAACTCGGTCATCTTAATTTTTTTGTGGATCAACATTATTATAAAGTTTTTTTTCAGCAGTTATGATCCCAATCATCAGTTGGATGACTTTGGATGGAAAACAATGATCTTTAGTATCTGACACAGAAAAAATCCATCCATCCATTTTCTATCACACGTATCCTTGCTGGGTCACAAGGGATGCTGGTGCGTATCTCCATCTGTCATTGGGTGAGAGGCGGGGTCCACCCTGGATAGGTGGCCAGTCCATCGAAGGGCAACACAGAGACAAAAAGGACACAACCATTCACGCACACTCACACCTAAGGAGAATTTAGAGAAGCCAAATAATTTTAACATTCATTATTTTGGACTGTGGGAAGAAGCAGGAGTACCCAGAGAGAACCCACGCATGCTCAGGGAGAACATGCAAACTCAATGCAGAAAGAACCTGGGCTGGGAATTGAACCCGAAATGTTCTTGATGCAAGTCAGCAATGGTACCCACTTCTGCACCGTGCATCCACGCAGAAAATTAGAAAGTTTGCTATTCAAATATTTTCATTGTGAGAACAAACCTTCACCTCTGACTCTCTGGCATTCCCGGTGTTCCCGGTGTTCCCGCCGTTCTAAGCTTCTTTTCGGATACTACTCTGTGGTGTTTGGGAGGAATGGGTCCATATACATATACAACCTTTAAAGCGGTCTCTTTGTCATGATTGATGGTACGCAGATGAAGCCATCCTCTGTCTTGTGGAACACGAAGATCAATGAGACCTGACCAACATCATTCCAGATGCCATTTCAGATCTAACTGGTGACATAAAAGATGCCCCAGGCTGCCATACTGGTCAGAACACTCCCCAACCTCACCCCCCCACCCCCATTGTTCTTACCTTTGCTCATTTCCCAGCGAAGCGCCTGCAGGGAACGCACCTTTCAAAATGATCCCCTGTGAAATGTACAGGCAGCGTGAGGTAATGAAGAGGTGCATATGCGCAGTGGCATTTCCTCCGCCGCCTGCAGACCTTCAGTACAAAGTGAGACACGCAGTCCCTGGTGTCAGAGCTTTAATAGAGATGGATAGAGCCATTGTGGCTGCGGAAAGATAAAGGTATTGCTTGTTGACATTTGTGTTCCGCTACAACAGTTCTATCAGGGGCGCACAACAAAAAGGAGATCTGGGAGTAAGAGTAGGCAGATCTATTACATTTATATCTGCCTGGTTGCTCCATCAGCATATATGTTTGATAAGCAGGAACATCGAAGCTATTTCATGCATTCTCTTGTCTCATATTTGTAAGATGTGGTTTAGTGTGAAGTAGGATCCCTCCTTTATATTATAAAAGTTTGGTTCAAGGCATGCAGACTGTTTTATTCATTAAATACAGTTTTGAAGTTTTGGTCTGAGGCTCTTCAGTCCTGTTCCAATGTGCTGATGTGGCAAAGTTTGCAGGATGAATTTTAGAAAAGAATACAATAGAAAATCCCTTTATTGACGCACAATGGGAAAATTCTGGTATTTACAGCTGCAAAAGGATTATAGAAAAAATGGTCGCACAAATGTGGACCTTAGAAAAATGTATAAGAATTACATTAAAATGAAGCGTTAACAGATGAACAATAAATACCATGAGGAGGTGGAGGTCTAGTGCTCAGTGCACAGAGCTTTGAATCCTGAAGTTCTGAGTTCTGTAGCAGGGTTGGAAGTTTCTCCCAGATGGCATTTTTTTTCCAGAATTTTTCCATGTTTTTTTTCCAGCTAGAAGAAAACTTTTTTCCCGGAAGGAACTTGGACGGTCAAATTTACTGAAAAGTTTTGTTTCTTTTGGTGAATATGGGGTTCATTATCTATAGACCATGAAGAGTGGACACAGCCATAGACATGGATAGACCCCACATCATCGGGTGAGAGGTGTGCCCACAGAGCGGCCATCTTGGGTCAGACCAAGCTGCTGTGAGAAAGAATTCGTGTCAGTTGATGCCAACTCTACTTTATGACTTTAGACACTGATTCCGGTGAAATTTTACCTGATTTCTTGATAAATTGTCTGACTGTAAAAGGAGGATATTTCACGGGTTACATGGGACCAACTGATTAATCTGATTTTCTGTTTTACATTATTTTGATTTTGTATTGAAAGTTAGCAAAATTTCAGAGCTAATTCTCAGGATGCCCGACTTTTATTCCGCCTATGGGTGCACAGATAAAAGGAGACTACAAACCAGGTCTAGTGGAATTACCTTTCATTAGTAGGTTTTATGACAGATTATCCTCATGTTTCACAGTTACGGTTTTTCTAATGTTTAAACAAGATGATTAGTAGCAGGGATGGAAGCAGAGAAGAGTGCTTAACATGCCCTGATTTCTAATAGGTGTGAATGAATTTGGTTGTTTACTAAAGCAGGGCATATACGACTTTTTGCCCTTTCAGGACCGACCACACGACCACCTCCCAATCAGGAATCGTAAGGTCAGGTGAAAATCAAACATGGAAATCCAGTCGGCCCTTTTGAGGTGTTGGTTAGAAAATCCTGCTGTTGAAGCAGAGCTATCCGGCGATTTACAAAAAACCTGGCGCAAAGGAGTTCTTCCTCTTCCAGGTTGATGAGTCCGACCAACGCCTGAGTCTGACGTGTGGTTTCTTGACATGTAGTGTGAGCAGGGTGATCGCATCAGAGTTTTGGGCCGTGTCGTGGAAGAACAGACACTATTAGCTGTGAACTTTTCAAATCCTGCGGTTTCATCGTACAGTTTGAGCTTTAGCTGAGATCAACGAAAATATCGTACAGCATTTACCCGGCATAACGGACCGGTGGGGAGCAGGTTGGTTTGGTGAAGGTTTTGATAGTCGTCTGGGTTACTGAATGGTTTTTATTGCTTTTCTGCTGTGAGATTTGCAGGAGTGGTGGCCTAGTGGATAGGGCGGTGCACTTGGAATCCGGAGGTTCTGAGTTCCAGTCCCACTCCCACAGACTGCCTCTCTGGATCCCTGAGCAAAGACCCTTATCCCCACACTGTTCCCCTGTGCCACACACTGGCAGCCCACTGCTCCCCAGGGGGATTGGTTAAATGCAGAAGGTGAATTTTGTTGCTCTGTACTTGTGGCCGTGTAATGAAAATAAAACACTGGGAAAAGAAAAAAAAATTTAATATTCAAGGTCCTGAGAACCAGTTTACATTCACCCTCCATTCATGACCTCTGACCTGAATGTTCACTTTTTTAACCAAATCATTGACCTTTGGAATCCAGTCATGTTGCATTAGAATTGATGTGAATGATGTTTAATGTTTGTGTTTCAGGTCTGGTGAAGTTGGGCATCCACTGTGTCACAGGTCAAAAGGTCGCCATAAAGATCGTCAACAGAGAAAAGCTCAGCGAGTCTGTTCTTATGAAGGTAAGACTGTTTCACATGGCCATGTAAACAGGATGTTTTAAACTAACTAGTGCTGATTACTGTGGGGACTTCTGATGCCGTCATGTCTGGAATTCCCCAACTTACTAAGCAGTTCTTAAATCTAAGCTTTCTACTCTTAGTCTCACATCTTTTCTGAAGGTCCTCCTGAGTGATCTGGTTTTCTTTCTTGAAAACTAATCATGGAAATGTCTAACCAACAGTCCAGCCAGATAAAGTCATGCAGTATCATTGTTTTATTTTTTAATTAGGAATTGTTTCCAATGTTTTGAGCTTCACTTTTACTTGTTGGATGCTTGGTTCTGTAGAAACATTCATGTTTCACTCCCACAGCAGCCAAAAATAGAGTGAAAAGTGATGCAGGTGCACTTTAAAGCTGTCACCGTGTCACCCACACGTATTGAAGCGGCCATGGTGTCGTACAGAGCAGGTGTTAGGGCTCACGCAGCGGCAGGCGCCTGCTCTTTATGGCTCCTGTGATTATTTGCGTCCCTCCTACGCCCTGAACAAACAGGTGGATGCAGCTGAATCGAAGGCCGAGTGAGTCACGTGTGACGCACTGACTCCTATTCACCGGCCAACGCCGCATTCCCTGCTGGGTGTGACGGGTTGAACACTTTCTTCTTTTTAATGGTTGATCATCTCTCACAGAAATGTTACTTTGGTTTAGGAATGATTCCTTATTTACATTAATCCGTCATAAAAATGGCCAAAAAGACATTAACAGGCTGCAACTAATGCCCCATAATATTTGTTGGATTTTTTTAAACTAGCCTGTTTGATGCATTTAGAGGCTAAAAAAGCATTTGAATTTTAAATTTTGATCCATTTGAAGACAAAGATTAAGATCTAATAAAATAAAAGCCAACTTTATGAATTAGAGTAGCTCAGTTAAAATAATAACTTTCAAGCTCAAGCACTACTGAGTTGGAAACCTTAGAGTGAAAGACAAGAAAAAAAAGTATTGCAGATTAGTAAACTGAAGAAATTTATGTTTTAAAACTATTAAGTAATAATCTGTTGGGCTGCAGCTGCTGGGAAACAAACTGCTCCAAGTTCACTACTTGCTGAACTTAAGGCAGCTCTTTTATTTCCTGTCTTTCATTACTGGATGAACTGATTTGTACATAGAGCCAATAGAAGACAAACTGTGGTGAATCTCAGCAGGTGGGGTGTCTGAGGTATCTAAGCTTGATATCAGCTGGACCTGTGGACAGTTTAGACCTAGTCTGAATGTGCTTCTAAAATCAGTTTGTTTAGTTTTAGAGTCTATTCTGTTGTTGGAAACGTCTGTCTTTCAGTGACTCAGCCTTTTCCTCAGATCGGCTCCAAATCCTGATAGGAACAACGAGAGAGACGAGGCTGAACCCTCAAGAAAAACAAGAAAAAATTATTTAAAGTTTGAATTAAGGCTGCAACTAATGATTATCTTGCTAATTGATTAATCTGTTTATTATTTTTTCTATTAATCGATTAATAATCCGATAGCCAAACGTTCCTTAAAGGAGATTTTTTTCAGAATGAATCCAGGTGAAACTAAAACTTTTCCACTTGAGGAGTTCTGGATAGAGCAGATTAACAGTGTGTAAAATCAAAATATTTTTAGTCTTTGTTTTTTTTACAATCTTGGTATAATTCCTGCTCTAAGTGGGTCGCTCTGTCAGCTAAAGACATGTTGTAGAGTCTCTATACTCCAGTTAGCAAATAATCGATTACAAAATTAGTTGATTAATTCAATAATTGATTAATTAATTGATTATATACTTAAGATAAAATATTTTGGCCATTTTTGAAGCTTTGCTGCGATATAAAACCCCCCAAAAAAGTCTGTTTGAAGGGATTATTTTCTGTCAGATTAAGTCAGCACTTCCAGTGTTTCAGTCTGCATTAGTCATGTAAAGACGGGTCTGTTACAGCAGAAAATGATTCTCTTACAGAGCAGATAAACAGAGTGAGGATGAGACTGGATGGGCTGTTAATCACCAGCAGGGACCAATTTTCTTCTAAAAAAATACTTTTTGCTTCTCTGCCTCTGTGCCAACCTGAAGTGCTTGGTTATGAAACCGTGTGATTTGGAGATGAGCTGGTGGAGGTCAGGTGACCTTGCCACTTTCGTCTTAACGGGCAGAGTGGGGAGCTCTCCCTCGCTCTCCAGTTAATTGGCCGCTAACGCTGATGCTGCTGCGGGGTCCGACGTTGATGGAAGGAACATTTAATAATTGCTGCCAAGATAACTTTAGCTGTGGCTTTAAACTGAAACGTATCAGTGGGGAGGGAGCTCGCTGCTGATTGGTTCCTGGCTGCAGGGACCTGATCTGAAGTCTAGAGGAGTTTGTGATGATCTGCAGTTTAAGGATGTTGATCATCTCTGAGTGTGAAAAAAGCTCCCAACTCTTAGTGCAAACCTTACCGCCTTCACACAGAAGGAGATGAATAATAATCATTTTTTAAATCTTTAGTTTAATTCACATTTTATCCTCCTTTAAACAGGCTGCCACCCAGTAAGGAGCAGCAGCCTTTAATGAAACGTAGCAGCCCGTTCAAAATCATTTAACTAGAGCTAGATATGATAAGAGGATAATAGGGAGATAAATTGGGGCCATAAAGTTCAAAATGTTCTTTTCAAACTAGATAAAAAAAATCATATGAAACTAAAAAATTATTTAGAAACTTGACTGCTTTGAAACTAAAAAGTAGTGCTTTATAATCTTTAGATAATATACTGAAAAATATGAGTTGAATCTAAAAAAATAAACTTCTGGTTCCGGTGGTTCCTGAATGCATCAAGCACCTAAACTGTCAATCATTAGTCTAAGCCCGCCCCCACTTAGGGGCAGCATGTTTGAAAGTTGAAATTGAAAACTAGTTTTTGGAATTTCTTTTTGCTTGAATATTTTCTTTTTTCAGTTTCATTGTTTTTTTGTTTTGTTTTATTTCTTCAGTTTTTATGTTCTTTTAATTTATTTTTTTGGAGGGGAGTATTAAATTATTTTTTCTTTTAGTTAAAGAAAGTTTCTGATCAAACTATAATCCCAGTTTATCTAAACAAATGCAGAAAATACAGTGGAGAATAATGAAAGTTTCTGTTTATAACTTATTGTTATTGATTTTGATTCATCTCTAATAAGTGCTTCATAATTAATAGGATGCTTTTTAAAATGACACATGGTTTTAAACAGGAAATCTATTTAATTGAAAAAGAAGTTGGGCAGATCACAGCATCAGTTCTACCAGCTGTTTTCCACTAATTCTTGTCCAGGTGGGACAGTAAATGCTTTTATAAATGACTTTTAAAGTCATGGGAAGTCATATTTAAATTTGATATTCTGGTTTAAACATGTATATAAATGTACTCTTTATCAGACCGTATTGTCCCAAAAGTTAGAACATTTCTATTTAAAAAGAAATTCTGTTTTAAAATCTGTGTTTTGTTTTTTTTTCATTATTTTATGAAGGCCAGTTTAGTTATATGTCAGCTTGTTCACCTAAATTCGGCCAATCATATATCAACGGTCATCTGTCAATCAAATTTTTTCAGTCATGGCATCTTGATTCATATGTAGCAGCTAATATATGCAACGGATGAAATCAGAAATCAGAATCCTTTCCTTTCCCATTGAGTTGCGTCCCAGTGTTCACGGGGATGGACGTCTGTGTCTTCGGCAGGCGTAGAGCTAACAGAACTGGCAGCGTTGCGAGGTAAGGGCTCAAACATGTACGGCTGGAAGCCTTCTACACCAAACCAAGCTTCTGCCGCCCTGGCGTCCTCTTCCACAACATCTTCGTCCCGCTTTCCTCCTCTAAATAAAAAATGGATGACGGAGGAGACTCATCCACGACCTCCGACACTAAACTCTCCTCCTCTTGCATGTTTCCGCTGTCCATAGCGTTCCTTGACAGCGTCGTTTCTAAGTCACCAATTTAGTGCTACTTGGTCCCAATGGAATTTCCCATTGTGGACCTGCTAGCACTAAGTTGCTAACTGGTTAGCAAGATGCTTCCAAGAGGCCGGCCACTTATATTCACTTGTGTAAAGTCGTGCACCGCTCAGGAGAATTCGGAAATGCAACAGTTGGAACAGCCGTTTCCCTACGACTTTAATGTTCCAATTCGTTTTATTTCCATATAATGATTTTTTTAAGCCATCTGCAGAGGGCATAATAAGAATGAAAAGCATTTTGTTCTGGCTGTGGTTTATGTAAATCAGTATCAGCAGACTTTTTCTTAATTGCACCAGTAATTATTAATCTGATTGTTATTATTAATTTCTCTGTAAATGTAAAGTCAGAGCAGAAAGATAAGTTTGGAAGGTAGAGCTGTTCTAAGAGCAGAACTGCCTTTGATTTCGTCTCCAAATTGGAAGTTTATGATTATTTCTGGTGTAATGAAGCATGAAGTGAATCTTTCTGCTGTCGGTCTGCATCATCACCCAAAGGGGGCAATCCAGCATCTTATTGGTGCAAGGTTCCTCTGAAAGTTTGGGGTCAGATTAGTTGTCATGGTGACATGCATAAACATCAACAGACTGAAGAAGGATGCAAACATTTAATCTAATTAAAATGACTCCCATTATTCGTGATCACCACAAGTTGTTTGGGTTTTTAGATTTTAAATTTCATGACTCAGGAGAGAAGAGATGTAATTATTAATTCTGACGTGAAATTATGAACTGAGACCTTTAAAGATGAAGCTGGGAGGAGGAAGTATGATGGTTAGTTTTTCTCATTGTTAGCTTTGCAGCCTGGTTTCTGTCAGCTGAGATCCAGCAGCTGCTTCTGCTCAGACAGGAATAAACTGGCCGAGGGAATCAGACGCTGCTGCTTTCCTCTCCAGAGTTTGGGCTTTCTCAGCTCAATGCCAACCTTTTTTCCCTCCCGGTGCCTGTCAGGGAGGTGGGGGTGTGCACCACCACAGGAACCCTCCTTCCTAAAGAAGAAGCCGTTGCCATAGCAGCACGCAGCCAGTTATTAGTTTATTTCATTTCTTTGTTTCCAAAGTTATGGAGCTGCGTGAAGCTGCAGGCTGGGACCATGTCCCTCTGTCTGTCCTTGTGTCCCTCCGTCCGTCTGTCCGTGTCCCTCTGTCTGTCCTTGTGTCCCTCTGTCTGTCCTTGTGTCCCTCCGTCTGTCCTTGTGTCCCTCCGTCCGTCTGTCCGTGTCCAGGCATCGTCTCCACCTTGTTTGCGTTTCAGATGCTGCTGCTGTCCTCGTCGTCCCTTTTTATTATGAACTTTGCGGAGTGTTGGGAGATGTTCAGAGGATGTTTTGCATATGAACGTCTCCTTTGTTCACAGAACAACACACATCAACCCCCCCCACCCACCAAATAGACTGTTGCTGTCTGAAGACGGATTGTTTTCTATTGTCTGCTTTTCTACATCACACACTAATGCAGTTTAACAGTTTAATGGAGAAGAAAGATGTTTTTTTGTCACTTTATTTGCGTAAAATGAAATGCAGGCTGTTGTTACAGAAGATAAAATACTTTTCCAGGATTGTTGGAAAAATCCAGTAGTAAAATCCAGAACAATCGGCTGCTCTGATCTGAATATTAGGACGTATTAAATAGTGTGACGGCACATTAAAGATGAACAATATGAAATAACAGCAGTTTTAGCAGCTTGTTGAAAGTGTTGCAGCCGTCTGTCAAAGGGACACTGTTACAGAAAGGGTCCGACAGTCTGAGGGTTTCTGTTTTTTTTTATTAACAGGCTTTAAATCGTAAATGATTTATTCACTGCAAACAGATCATAGATTTAAATTGCTGTTTTCCTTGTTTTACTCTCATAATTTTATTTTAAAAGCAACAATGACTCAAGTATTATCTTAATTTGAGGCATGTTAAAGGATTTTCCAAGCTAATATTACCCAGGTGGTGTGCAGTGATGCACTATGCAGGTATTCCAAAACTCTCCTGAACATGTACTAATAGTGACTCCATGTTGTTTTCCACTGGTTTGTAGGACCAATATTTTATCTTGTCATATTTCTTTATCTTTAGTGTTTGTTTCCCTTTCTATTCTGCTCCAGGCTTCATTTTCTTCCCTTTGTTTTATTATGGTGTCACAGAGCAGACCTGCTCCTCCCGTCTCCTCGCCGAATGGATTTGTGTTGCTCCATAAAGCTCCCAAACGCTCCCTGTCGTCTGTCGGACCACGCAGCGCCGTGCCGACAGTTGCCGGCCTCTCCTCGCTCCCCAGAACGTCATAGCAACAGATGGCGGTTTGATTACCAAGCGGATGTTCCAATTTATGGCCCCCGGTGCCCCTCAGCCCTGGATCGTGTTTCAATTAAAGAGAGATTTGGAAGCAGCGCGCCGTAACCAGAGTCAATCCTCATAATTCATTAAGAGGAGCTCTGGCGGGAGGAGGCGTCGATCGGAGGAGTCGGTTGGCTTTAGAAATGATTCACAGAATCTCTGAGGATCGGAGGGAGGAAGTATATGTTGGCAAGTTTGGCAGGTTGGCAGGTTTGGAAGCAATCATCATCATCCAAACATGCAGGTTTGGATGATGATGATTTTATTTTTTTAAAGTTACAGGATTTGAAACTTTTCAAATGCTCTAAAGTTTGATTCAGTTTCCAAACCATTTGCTTAGTTTATTTTAGTTGTTCCCCAGATAAATCTCGATCAGGATGCAGTTTGTTCTTCCTGCAGGTTTATCGGCTCTGTCCTGATCTGATCCGGTGGTTTTATAAGTGCTTAATGAAGGATGCTGGCGATGGAGGTTTTTAAAGGCTGCTTTGGTTTGTTTCACCGCCGGGTGTCTGCTGGTGTGGATGTGACCTCTGGGCTGAACTTACAGAGGTTTAAACTTTTCAACTGTTGCCTCGTGTGTTGCTTAGCAGCAAGATAGGTGACGCAGTTACTCCTCTGTAAGAACTGAACCACTTTAAGTCGCTGAAAACTTAGAGATGAACCTGAAGTTACCTCACTGAGGCTGTGATCCTGCCTCGTAGCGCCGGAGCAGGATAATCACTTCATGTCTGGATTCAGCCTGGGATCTTTGGCAGGTTTGTGATCTTCCATCTAGTGCTTGGAGGGAAATGTTGAAACAGTCTGTCTTTAGTCCCCCAGAGTTCCCACAGCCTTAGAGGAGAGGGATAAACACGGTGGGGAAACATGCTGTTAGTATGTGGTGAACTGAAGAGGAAGCATGTGATTTAAATCCATAGAAATGATGTTACAGTAATTAGCCACATGATATTTGAGGAGTTTATTTTTGTGTGGCTGTTTACATCACGCCTGTCTGAGCTGAGGAGAAAGAGGGTTTCCTCAGCTTCAAAGAGAACAAGCAGCAATAGATTACAGGAGTTATTCAATGATCAATGAGAGGCTAAAGAAATACAGAGTTAGAACCTCCAACATCCTGCTGCGCTTTGAGATCTTTAGTTACTGCTCCACTTTAACTGCCTCTGTTGGTCTTAGAAAGACGTAGCCTTTAAGCACGGTGGTTTTAGTTGGTAGTTCTGTTGCCTCGCAGCAAGAAGGTCTTTGGTTTCAGCCCTGTTTTCATGTTCTCCCCTACTATGCATGGATTCTCTCAGGATACTTCTGCTTCTGACCAAAGGCATCACAGGGTCATTTGTCCCTCTAATTTGTCACTTAGAGGGTGTTTGCATTGCAGTTTGTCCTCTTTCCCTCACCAGCCCACTGCCACCCTGGATTCAATCCTAGGTTATGACATGCAGGACAATAGAGAATGTATATTAACTTAACATAAGAAAAAAAAGTGGTACTTTTTGCATAAAAATGCAGCTTAGTATTGGGTTAGCAGGAGCTTATAGGGTCTCATAGCTGCTGGGAGGAAGGATCTGTGGTAAAGCTCTGTTGTGCACATAGAGCTGGACGTAGCAATGGATTTATTTTATAATAGTGAAAGTGTTTTTCACTATGCTTTAGCATGCTGAAGGTTGAAACTTTTAAATGAGTCACAGATGTAACGCAAAGTTTAGAATGAAATTGAAATAAAATAATAAGGAACAACATGGAACTATAATGTATAGAATGTGTTTTTTCCCCTGAAGAATCCTGCCATTTCTATAATCTAATCTATCACACAAATTGTACATTTTTGATGTTTTATTTATTTGAAAAATATAGGATATTTTTTCTATCTTATGTTGCTTTAAATCAATTTTAGATTTAGAGATTGAAAAATCTAGATAAAGCTTTTTCCAGCCAGAGTTTGAAGGTCACTTTGAGGTCTGGTTGAACCCTGACCAATCTCTATGCTGTCAAATGACAGAATTAAAAAACAACAAGACATCTGTTCTGTTATTTGGGCTTTATTTTGCTTTGCCATGATCAGAGAAGAGGATGAAGGGGCAGGAAGTTCCGGATAGCAAAGCAAGGCTGAAGGTATAAAGTATGAAATCTTCCTATAAAATCAGAGGTTTTAATCAAACAGGAGCTGATTTACAGTCAGACTGTGTACATCTATCTACTCAGTATTAGATCAGTGTGTTATGACTGAAATCCAACCCAGACACCAGGTGGGAGTGTTTTTTTTCTTCTGTTGGGTCTTAGAAGCCGTGATCTGGTTAAAAAACGACGTAGGTTTGATGTCATGCTGAATAAAACATCCTGACAGGCAGAAAAGGTGCAGCTGAAGTGGCTGAGGTGGATAAAAAAAAGCAGCTGAAGTTGAACTCTGGATGACCAAGACGTCCTCACACTGACTCACCCCATGAAAGAGACGTAGAGCGTTCGCACTTGTAATGAGGTTTCTCAGGATAGAGATGCTGGGTTGTGAAATGTCACACAGATTTCTATTTCTCCCACAACACAGGAATAGAACCAGTGCTAATTGCTTTATATAAATATCACAGACGTGCAGAAGGTAATTACATTTACAGCGGCTCCTCTTTGTCTGTGTCCTGCACAACCTGACTTACTGTAGGCTTAAATATGAGCTCCATTTTTTCACGAGTCACAATAGGAAATATTTCTGCTGCCTCTGTTCACCAGGGACGACGGCTAACCCAGAGTATCACCTGCAACCTACCAACCGTCGCTGCAGACAAGCACACTTTATTACACACATAAAAAAACATATGGGACATAATCAGGTTTAATTAGCCTCAGAGTTCAGAGCCTGCTTACCCTGTACACGCCTTTAATTAGCCTCTGCTGCGTGAATCAGGCAGAGAGGGGATGAAAACAGATCTGATGGCAGCACAGGCGGATGTGTAAAGGTGTAGAAATGAGGGATGTGTTGGGACCTTCAGGGGCATGTATGGACGCTGGAGTAGAACACAGGGATCACGTCCTAAAGTAAAGTAGGAATATCTCAAAGTATGAGCTGATCTCTCTGGGGCCGGAGGAAAACAGGAAGATCCATAATATTTCTATAATGTCAATTCACAGCACATGTCATCTTAAGGCACTTTACAGAGACAACTTACCAGATTATCCAGTCAGATTCAAGGTTGAAAATTCTCTATCTAAAGAAACCACCAGATTGCATTGACTCATCGACTCTTCAGCAATCCCTCACACTAAGCATGCTTGTAGCGACAGTGGAGAGGAAAACTCTCTTTGAACAAGAAGAAACCTCCAGCAGAACCAGGCTCAGTGTGAGCGGCCATCTGCTGAGGCCCACTGGGGTTCAAGGAGACAGAAGCAGACATAGAAAAAGAAACTTTAAAAGGCGTCCCGTCCAGGAAACACACAGCCATTGCACAGTCAACCTT
>NW_015150770.1:419486-435321 GCF_000732505.1 Cyprinodon variegatus | reverse complement strand
TCCTGCAAACACTGCAAAAACTATCTAGAAATAAGTAAGAATTTCTTAAATTAAGTGTATTTACACTTAATTTGAGTAGGTAAATATGGGGATTTGCCAATAAAATTAGTATCTTTACTCTTAAAATAAGATAATTAGATAATATGAACATGAAATAAGATAATGCAATTGCTTTCTTTTATTTTAAATGTAAATTGTGTTGTTCCATTGGCAAAGTCTCTCACTTTTGTCCTCAATTGGAGAAAAAATGCACTTACTTTAAGAAAAAATAACTTACTTAGATTTCCATTTTTTGCAGTGACGCCATGACTTTAATCTAGGACTGCAACGATTATTTTGCAACTCGATTAATTTGTCATTTTTTTGGGGATTAATAATCAGATAGGCAGATTTTAAACTAAAAAATGGAAGATTTTTTTAAGAAATTAAACCAGGTGTAACTAAAACTTCTCCTTTAAGGATGTCTGGGTAGAACAGATTGACAGATGAAAATGTTTTTTATCTTAAATGCAAAATGTTTATATATTTTTACTATCTTGGTATAATTCTTACGCTAAGTGGGTCACTCTGTCAGCTAAAGGCAGGTTTTACAGTCACTATTCTCCAGTTAACCATTAATCGATTACTAAATTATTTCCATAATAGATTAATCTAATTGTTTCAGACCTACTTTAATTCCTCCAGTAGCTGATGAATATTAAAATCAAAGATTACGTGTTCATTGCTGACTGATTTGCTTTTGCTGCATGTCTGGGTTTGTAGGTTCCCTCTTCTTGCTCAGCTCTGGTCTTTTCTGAACATTTTCCTCATGATAAACAAGAGCTGGAGGTGTGTGGTAACATGATTTAGAGACAGAATCTGCTCTGTCAGTTAGTTTCCTGCAGCTCTGAGGTCTAAAGTCAGCGTGGCCTCTGGCCGGCTCAGGTGCCAGCAGGCAGCGAATGGACAGAACAGCAGGTGGCGTTAGTTCTGCTCGAGGCAGCGTCTGGAAGACCGCTCATTTAAGGCGGGTAAAACTATTCTGTGAAGGCACTTTTAATAGAAATCAGAGAACAGAGTCTTTGAGCAAATTATCGTTTTAACGTTAAGGTTTGATGGAAGATGAAACATTTGGATTCTCTTCTTTCCATTTTCAGCCATTTTTCTGTGTTATGGATCACTGTCCTGCTAACGGCTCAGTTTGGGCGTCAGCTGTCAGACTGATGGTCTTACATTTGATAGGAAGGGTTGGTTTAGAGCCCAACTCAACCACTGCTAGGCACAAATCAACTGTTTGCAACTTTGCCACTTTGTCAGAATCAGTATCATGTTATTTGCCAAATAGGTTTGCACTTAAAAGGAATTTCCCTTGGTGGGGATGGTGTCTCTGGGCCTTGTTTATAAGGCGGGTAGCGGGTGGGAAGAAACTGTTCTTGTGGTGTGAGATTTGGCTCCTAATTGACTGCAGCCTCCTGCCAAAGGGAAGTGACTGACATAGTTTGTGGCTGGGTGTAAGGGATCAGCCACAATCTTCCCAGCAAGCCTCAGAGTCCTGGAGGCGTATAAAACCTGGAGAGACGGAAGATTGCAGCCAATCACCTTCTCTGCAGACCAGATGACCCGCTTCAGTCCTCCCTTATCCTTGGCTGTGGCTGAGACTTTTCAGACCTTGTTACCCATTAAAAATGCAACTATCTGTTTATTTTTTTTGTCTTTGTGGTTGGAGACTTTTGGCAACAACACTGAAACACCAATTGCTCTGAGCTTGCTGCCTTCAGTGAGCAGCGATTGCTGCTGTGATCTCCTTCATTCATAGAGAAGATCTCCCCTGGATTAAAAAGCAGGAGTTCGATCTAATATCAAACATAATCCTTTTTTTTGTTATAAAATAGATCCTGCCCACTTAATTCANCAGAACGTTAGAGATTGAACTAACAGATTCTGCAGAGTGGGAGAATAGAGATAGAATGAAGCAGAATGATGAAAAGGGCTCCCTATGTCCTCCAGCTTCCAGTTATTTCAAAAACATCTTTTTCCAAACACAGCAGCAGTTTATCGTAGGAAGGTTTCAGTAACACTTTACCTACTCTCAGGTGAACTGTTCAGCATGAAGGAATGTTCTAAATGTCCTTTTCTAATAAAAAAAAACTCTCAGTGTCTGGTGTTTTAGTTCCAAAAAGTGAATGGTAAATGGCCTGTACTTGTATAGCCGGAGACTTCAAAGCGCTTTAGATTCAGTTATTCACCCATTCACTGATGGTGGAAAGGTACATTGTAGCCACAGCTGCCCTGGGGCTCAAACCCCTACACCCAACGCCACTGGCGCCCTTGAAGAGCGTTTGAATATCTGTGGAGTTTCTTCCTCCTGACCTGCTGCAACAGTCAGGGATGTCTTCCATTTTTTATTTGCTGTCAGCTTCTAGCGCCTCCTCACCGGGACAGAGCTTCGTAGAGCGGCAGATTTTATAGAAGGGAAATTGAATTTTCAGGGGTCTTGTCCTGTTAGACCATCCATCCTCTTCAAGATGTCACATCAACCTGAGATGGCGACTCACATTTTATCTGCCCCCCTCATAAAGAGGCATAAAAATTTACTTTTAACAGGATGAGGATCAATGACATCGGGGGGGGGGGGTCACATAGATTTCCTCTTTCTCTAACCTAGCCAATGGAAACAGATTCAAATATTGATGCTGCTGGGTTGCAGGCTTCTTCATCAGGCCTTTAAAGCCGCATCATAAGCTGGAGACTGACGCTCTAAGTCTGTATTATTCAATTCTATAACTTATGTTATTGGCACGTTCTCAAACTCCTCTGGAACATAAGAGAAACTTTTCCAAAGGTTGTATGCTGATGAAGGTTCTCAGTCATCCAGGTCATAGTCATTCCGTAAAAATTCAAAAAATATCCACTGGACTTGGTTTTCAAGATATTTTCCGTAAAAATTCAAAAAATATCCACTGGACTTGGTTTTCAAGATTTGAAAACGTTTCTCCACCTCTCCAGGAAGCTTTCTCAATTCAAATGTCTGGATCCGCAGTGACTCAAGACTCAAACTCACTGCTGACTGTCTCTGTCTCTGCTAACTGTCTTTAAAGTGAATTAAATAACATTAGATTGATTTATGTTGTTATTTATTTAGGTAAGACATAATTAAAATCCTGGTTTTATTTTAAAGAGTTCCTTTTTAGTTTTAAACATATTTCAGATGTTTTAATCAAGTTATGTATAATGTTGATATTCCTCTCTCCTATGGCTGGATCAAACATCAATAAAATTTACTCTATTTCATAGATTGAGGAAACAAAATTGCCTAAATCTATACAATAGACTACCGTATATCTAGATGTAGATATAGATTGTTCTCTATACCTGTATGTGTGCAACCTTTTGTTTTCAGTTACCAACCAATATGTCCAGAAAACTGATGAGAATATTTTAAATGGCTTTTTATTTAGAAAGGTTTCAGATCCAAAATAACCTCTCTCAGGCTGAGGCAGTTGCTCCTCTGAGGTATTGCTGATGCCTTTCTGTCCTGGTGTTGGGAGCAGAAGGGATGTCTGTAAAATAATCTATGATGGAGACTTTTTAAATTTTGACCAAAGAATTTGGAAAAATTGGGTTTTAGAAGATTTCTGGACAACAGCAAGATTTCAAGTTAAACCAAAAATAGAAACATCTGCTTTCTTTTGATTCTTTTTGTTTCTGTAATAAATTATACATTTATCTGTTAATTAAAGGCTTGTTTTTTATTTTTCTGTCTTTGCTTCCACCTGAGTTCCTCCTTGGTTTATTAAATCAGTGAATTTGAGCTGTTAGTCAACACGAAGCGGTTGAGGTGAATCGTTATTGTCTCTCCTCCAGCCTGAAGGAGACGTGCTGGGAACCGGAATCGTTTCCATTTTCTGTCGCTGCAACAAGCAGATGTTCTTGTTTCTGACTGTTGGAGCGTGACCAGCTGGTTGCTGCAGCACATTAGTGTTAAACTGAAAGTGTCAGACTTTAAACACAACAGCTTCACAGATCATTGATTGTTACGAATGAACCGGCGGGGGGGTTAAAGGGGGAATTTCTGCTTCAGATGCCCCCCCACCAAAAACAACATGGGTGTGAAGCATCTCCTCCATCTCTGACTGATGATGTAACCCAAAGATGCTGCAGGTTTCATCAGGTTCTCTGGTGGTTCAGAATTTTCTCCGTCCCAATCTGAGTCCATTAAACCATAACTTTTATTTAATAATTATTTTTAGACAACTTTTTACTTTTACTCCTTTCATTTGAAAAATAAACTTGTTAGTTTTGTTTAATTTAAGCTCATGGTTTGAATCCCAGGACGCTGAGGCATGCAGGGAAGATTTTGGCTGATCCCTCGCACCCCAGCCACAATCTATTTTAGTCACTTCCTTCTGGCAGGAGGCTGCGGTCCATCAGGACCAGAACCTCACGCCACAAGAACAGTTTCCTCCAATCTGTTAACAGTTTTATTAACAAGGCCCAGAGACCCCCATGGCACTGACGCTGCATCTTCTAGCTTCTACCAAAGTGTTTTTAAACAGTAGGTTTTCTACTTCTACTGAAGTAATAAACATTAGTACCTCTGCTTGTGACTGATTCATGTTTGTGTTTTTCTCTGCAGGTGGAGCGGGAGATTGCCATTCTGAAACTCATCGAGCATCCCCACGTTCTAAAACTGCACGACGTCTATGAAAACAAGAAATACCTGTAAGTTCCTGTCATTTTTCTGCAGTTTATTGATCCAGTCCTAACACAGAGGAACACACCATATTAGACTGACCCACCAGTTTGTTTGGACGTGTGAGCGAGCTGGCCACCTATGCGCTGGGAGAATATGGCAGCTGGATGTAGAAAGAGCTGCCAAGGTCCCGGAGCTCCCAGCTGCGTGTTTGACAGCGAACATGCTGCTCTGTTAGGAACCTCACTGTTCAATAACATCTCAATTCTTTGGGGCACGATTAAATTCAGTATTGATTTAAATGCTTCAATATTATCATTAGGGCTGAAATAATTAATCGGATTAATAGGATATTGAAATAGTCTTCAACTAATGTAGTAATTGATTGTTTACTTGAGTACATAGAGTGTAAAACATGCCTTTAGCTGACAGAGCGACCCACTTAGAGCAGGAATTATTCCAAAATATAAAAAAATAAAAATAAAAAAACATGAAAAATGTTGCATTCAAGATGAAAAACCTTTTTTTTTTCTCATCAATATTCTCCATCCAGAACTCCTCAAGTGGAAAAGTTGGTTTCATCTGGCTTAATTTAGTAAAAAATCTTCTTTAAGGAACATTTTCTTATCAGATTATTAATCGATTCATCTAAACAAACTCATAATAATTAGTTGGAGTCCTAATTATAGTTCTTTCTTTGTTGTGTTTATAACAATCAAAGTCGTTATTGATTAATTAATGCAGTAAAAGTGAATCTTATTTAGAAAATCTAAGGTTTATTACAGACCTTAAAATGTACATTTCTAAAAACCTTACCTGTGATAAGCTGTCAGCTGCTGATCATCTTGTTGGAAGAATGATTTTGTTTTGTAAAACAAGAGATAATGAAGATACTACAATGTTTTTAGGATATCCATCAATATAAATATGTGTTCAGTTATTACTAATAATTTAAATACTGAAATATGATTTTATAACATGAAAAATTTGCACAGTTAGTTGCAGTTTATAGACTTCTGTTTGGATAAAATGTTTAGATTTGAGATTTAAGTTAAACACTCCTCTAAAGCCTCTGGGGATGATTTTACAAGCATAATTCCTCATAAAATGATGATAAGTAATATGTATTAAAAACAGTGAGCATCTGCTTCATCAGATTGTTAAACACCTACAGAGTGTCTTCAGTCATAAGCGTCTCCAGCTCCGGTGAAGTACAGACAGCTTCCTGCCTACATATATTAACACCTAAAACAACTCAGTGATAAAATACTGGAATCATTTCTCTGATAAAGTATTTTTGAATTGAATCGAATTCCATTAAAAACCTTTTGTTAGTAGTTCAAGTCCTACAGGATCTTTTTATTCCTCCTCACTGAACCTGCAGGTGCTGCAGTCAACAAGCCTCACAGTCTGATAATTAGAAAAGTAGAAAAACACAAAAGCCTCTTAACAGCGATTCTACATCGGTCCTAATGAAAAACTTCATCCATTAAAGGAAACCAGCAGATCTCTGAGGAACAGAGCTGAGTTTGTTAGCACAGAGAAGAAGATAATTCACATCCACTTTGAACAATTACTCCTCTTAAAATAAACGCTGATGCTGAAAATAATCTCTGGACTCGGGGACAAAGGTTACCTGATTGTTTCTGACAGACTGACCCACTCTCAGCATCCATGTTTCACATTTCTAATAGTTACATTTAGAATTTCATTACCCTCCAACATCTTTATTCCACCGTATTTAGGATTCAAGTCTGAACGGGTCAGCTTTGAGCCAAGCAGCCTGAATGGAGCTGAGGACAGGTAGAGAAGGCTCCACAGAGCAACGGGGGTGACCCTGAGGTTGACTGATACAGGACTTCCTCAGTCTCAACTAGGGGTGCAAATCTCACCTAGACAATGTTTCAAATGTGAAATCAATGAAAGCTGTAATATTGTTATGCATTTTTTTTAAGAAACAACTGCAAATTACAGAAGTAGAAAACCTCTTTCACTGACAAATAATAATATCCCTGCGTTATAGATTCTGAAAGGCTTTGCATCGAAAAATACTGCACATAATCAGTGCAATGAGTGCAATTCAATACCTCCAGACGTTCCCGCCCCTCAGCAGACACTCCCAAATTGTAGCTGACCGCAGACAGCGCTGCAGACAGGAGGCAGGCTTGTTTTGTTATTAAGACCGAAATTGCGGAAAAAACAACCGCCTGGATCTCCGCTCTTTTTGGCCCTCATGTCCCTCCGTCGTCGGACTAAAGTCGCCCCCTCTTCCTCGCCGCCTCGGCCGTATCTAGACCCACAGCGTGTAGCACAGACCACGCTTCAATATTGAGCATAATTTAAAAATGTCTGCATCAAGCTCACTGCAACACACTGCTGTAAGAGTATAACCAGGAAGCGCGGTAGGAGGGCAAAATAGGTTTAGCGCCACCGCAGCACGGGAGGGAGAATTACGCCCAGGAGCAAATGGATAAAAATAGACCGGAGGGGAAAAAAAAACATGAATCGATTCTCTTGCGGACGTATCGATGCATCGGATCGTCGGCTGTTGGATCGATGCATCGATACAAAACGATTATTATTCACACCCCTAGTCTCAAACTCCGCCCCACATTTACTTCTTCATTGGTGCCGTCCACCTTTAACTTCAACAAACCAGCTGGCCAGGGAGAACCGAGCTGCTAGAAGGCTCAGTGGTTCCTTCATTCAGACACAGTTTGCGTAGAAATCATCTTTCCCTTCTTCCAGATGCTGCCGAGCTACAGTTCTCCTTCAGACCTTCACTCAGTTAGCAGGTCTGGGTGTGGATCATTCCAATGAGTGCTGTCAAAGAAAATCATTATTTTTAGGCAGCAGAGAGAAACTTCCAGCATCATGATCACTCAGCAGACACCATTAGGCCTCTGTAGCTGCCCTCACAGACCAACTAAATGACTGCTGGAGAAATGGTTGATGGTCAAACCAGAGAATGAGCCTTTTGCTCACCATTAGCTGTGAGGGGTCTGCAGATGCAGCTACGGGGCCCCGTGTTGTTCCTCAGGCCCCTCATTGGGGCTCCGAGATCATCAAAAATGACAAATTGGTGCTTTCTGTACATATTTTTAATAAAAAAGACTCGCAAGCCATTTATTTTAGTCTTTAATTTTCAAAAAAAAAAAATGTGGAAGGCTAGAAAAAAATGCTTCTTTCTGTGTAATGGCTACTTTTTTATATATAAGCCAGAACATATAAATGGAGTTATGTTTTTTTAGTTTTTCCCTTAAACTATTCCGAATATTAGAGTTGGTGTTTATAAAACAGGCTGACATGTGCTGGGAAATATTGCTTAAAAATGCATCCCTACGAAAGTTAATATCAATAATTATTGATTATTCTCTTAGAAATAGAATTCAATTCAATTAAGTTTTATTTCACATCATGTCATCTCAAGGCACTTTATAAAGACAATTTAACAAACCTTCCATTCAGTTTGGTGAAACGTTTTCTATCTAAGGAAAACCAGCTGATTGCATCGACTCATTGACTCTCCAGCAATCCCTCACACCAAGTATGCTTGTAGAAACCAGTGAAAAAAAGCCAAATTTAGGTCGTAACCCTTTTAAACATAACCTTTAAGAAGAGCTCAGCTCCACCAGAAGCTTTGCTTAGCTTGGCCTTAGCAGAGACAGAGACCTCTCTCCCCGGCGTCCAATGAAAACATGTTAATTCAAACCAATCAGCATCATCACAAATCAAAATAGAGACGATCAACTCCAACATTATAAATACAAAACAACCAGTTCAAATACTTTAATAAGAAACTATGAAAAGAGAAAAAAAAAACACTCAATTAATTGACTCATGTAAATAATTTAAATGTTATTTTATTTGGAATAAATTGATAGTGATTATCAGAAGAAGTCCTTGATCCTTCCCATGAACCAGGCCAATAAACTTCACCTTAAAAGTACACCAGGAAGTAACGTATTTCTTTAAAATCATTAAATTTACACTAAATGGTGCAGCTTGAAGCTTCAGGGCCATTTAAAGACAGTAGAGATGAACAAGTGCGCCCCACACCCTGTTCAATACGACAGGTGTTAACCTAGCGTAATGAATGATCTACGGGTCGGGTCCCAAATGACCTGGTGTTTGACTGCAGCATTTTACCTTTGCAGCGGTTAGTGTTGAGATAATCGCAATCTAAAATCGCTATGCTATCTGTAAGGCATGGCGGGGGAAGTGTCATGGTTTGTATCTGATCTGCATCTTTGCTGCTCTTGGTTCCAATGAAAAACATGTTTGAACTCCTTGTTTATCTTAACCAGTTAAGTTTCAGACTTTTGAGAAGAATTAGTGGGAATGATTTTTAATGCCTCTAAGTGATAAAAGATCTGCAAACCTTAGAGTTCAAAGGATCAATGATCATTTAATGTTTAGCAGTAATGGAATTGTGCAGATAAAATGTCCTTTCTGTGAGGAGCGTTTAATAAAGATGAAGATGAGGAGTTTAACTGTTACATGAGGAGCAGTTTATTCGCTTGTTTTCTCATTAGAGCATGAATTGTTGCGCGTGTCTCCATCACACCAAACTGCCACCTTCAGCAGCAGCTTGCCTGCTTGTCCTTCTTTTATTGAGCACATTAATCTGGTGCATGTTGCAGCTGCGCTCCAGCGGCTACGCTTAATGCTCTGCTCAATAATTGATAAAGCCGCCGCCGTCAAATGGAGCTGGAATTTGTTTTCTTAATGTTGGGAGGACGGCGACGGACGGACGGTCATCATGGATGCAAACTGAAATCCCCCTCACTCACAAATCACAGCCGGCTGCGACTCTAATTTAAACAGGCCTGACAGGTAAACGCTTCAACGGGTTCTCCTAATTTGCTAATAAATCAGGCGGCGAGGACGTGGAGGCCACGGGACGAGCTCGCCGGAAGCACGAGGAGGGATCAGAGATGTTCCCAAGATAAATTGGCACCGCAGATGGATGAAACATTTTAAACCGCAAACACCGAAAGCTGCACAAGTCGGGGATTTTGTGAGATTTATGTTCTACATCAGTGTATGTTAGGGCCAGTAGTTTATGACTGAATTATTCGATCACTGCCTCCTACAGTTAGATGGACGATAAAACAATCTGAGCAGATAGGAAATGCTAAATTTAAATCTGTCTTTCATTAGAACATAGCTTTGAAAATCTATTTCATTTCCTACTGATTTTAGCAACATGCATTATTTTTGCAGTTTTAGCCTCAAAATTGAACATTTAAGATATATACTGTATCTAAAGAAATTTAAATATAGATGAGAATTTCAATTAGATGAATCAGATCAATTTCTTTGTTAGCTAATTTATGCAAAGCTGCCTCTGATTGTTGTTCAATAAGACTCATAACAAAAAAATGACAAAATAAACAAGAATAAAAGGCAAAAAGTTATTGCAAATAACTGAAAAATATCTAACAATAGAAATTAAGGTAAATAAATTGTCTTAAAACTTCTTAATATTCTGTGAAGTAAACGAAGCTGTAGAAGAAATAACAGGAGTATAAATCCCTCCATTAGTATCTGGAAGTTCGACAGTAAAACTTGCAGCTATTGATTATTATAGTGATTTGATTAATCTGATGAGCACTTTTATCATTTATTTATTAATCAGTTGATCCATTTTTTATTAGATTTTAATTCAGTTTATTTCCCATTCACAACACATGTCAAGGCTCTTTAAAATTCAACCAGATCATCCAGTCAAATTGGTTCAGTTTTCTATCTAAGAAAAACCAGCTGATTGCATCGACTCATTGACTCTTCAGCAATCCCTCACACTAAGCATGCTTGCAGCGACAGTGGAGAGGAAAAACTCTCTTTAAACAGGAAGAAACCTCCAGCAGAACCAGGCTCAGTGTGAGCGGCCATCTGCTGAGGCCCACTGGGGTTCAAGGAGACAGAAGCAGACATAGAAAAAGAAGCATAGATACAAAAGGCAACTGTCAACCAGCTCCACAGGCGGCCCCGTCCAGGAAACACACAGCCAGGCAGACGAGCTCCGAGCCAGCTCCCATGTCAGAGGATGAAGAGAGCACATCCAGTTAGTCACAGTCAGAGAAACAGGACTACACTGGAAAAACAGGCTAAACTCCAACATCTAGAAACAAAGGTGTTGATGGCAGCAGCACAGCTGATATTTCTCTCCAGGATGGAGTCACAGCCAAACAGGAACAGACCAGATGAAGCTGCTATGAGAAAAAGCAGAGAGAGCAGAACGTTAGAGATTGAACTAACAGATTCTGCAGAGTGGGAGAATAGAGATATGATGAAAAAGGGTTTCTATGTCATCAAGCAGTCTAAGCCTATAGCAGCATTTAAAAAATATGCATACATGTACAATTACATGTATGTATAATTTTTACACCAATGCATATATATATATATAGGTAATGATCATTAGTCGTGGCCTATTTAGAGTTTTGTCCTGTGTGTGTAAACGCATTTTCAGGATAGACCTTTACAGATCACCTTAGTGAAGCAGCCAATCATTAACCAGGAAAGCTTATTAGGCTTATACGTTTAAATGAGTTTAAAGTTCATCAACCTACAAAAAATATCAAAACAAATTTGGAGAATATTTTAGGACAGCTGTCGCTGCACGCCCTGTAACACCAGTCAATCGTTAGGTAATGATCCATCTGATAAGGTCTTTGTCCTTCTCTCCAGGTACCTGGTGCTAGAACATGTGTCCGGAGGTGAACTGTTCGACTACCTGGTGAAGAAAGGCCGGCTGACCCCTAAAGAAGCCAGAAAGTTCTTCAGACAGATCATCTCCGCTCTGGACTTCTGTCACAGCCACTCCATATGGTTCGTATCTCCAGACTCTGGGGTTTCTTGTTTTATCTGCTCATTTCGGCGCCTTCATCTGATAGAAAACCAGAACCAAGCCAGTGGAGCCTGTATGGTTCCTGATTGGCTTAAGAGATGCATGAAAAGACACTGCTGCATCTGATTTATGGCCGCTGCCTGACCCCGCTGGTTGCCTGTTTAATCCGAACCTCCAACCGGATTCAAACTATTGATACTACAGACGCAGCTGTGGTGCTTCCTCCGAGTGGCAAAAATAAAAAATAAAAAACAAGAAAAGACTGCAGCAATGTTTAAAGAACCAAGATTTTCTGTTTAGATTTGGGTCCTCTGTGAGGTTCTGACAGTAAATAGGAGCATCGGGTCCATATTCTGAGAATATGATGGCGCTGAGATGAAGTGTTTGCTGGTCTCCTCTCCTCATCAGCAGGTAGCGGGGGGGGCAGTGGCTCCTCTTGATCTCCTCTCATCGTTCCTCCTCTCGTGGCTGCAGCCCTCTCTATCTAAAAGCAATTGCACATCAAAGACACTCTGCTCCTGACTCTCAGCGTCCCACGTCAAGTGTTTGGCTTTGAAGGACTCCTTTTATTCCACACTCTGTTATTATTAGATTTATTTTTTTAGATGAATCACAGAGACACAGTTCTGGACTAAAGTTTACCACGTTTATGATCAGCAGCAGAACTTTATGCTGAAGGTTTCCAATGACGATATTCTTATTTCAAAATAAGAGCCTTTGGGTTAATTAATCCAAGTAAAGACTGCATCCCTGCAGCTGTCAGTCTAATCTAAGGCTTTGGTTTATCTATTTAAAGCTGTGAGAAAAGAAAAGATCAGAGACGCACATCTTTCAGAGCCTCTTAAAGGTGGAAAAAGAAAATTTGCTTATTTCTTCAGTTGTATTCATGTTTTTAATGGTTTCTAGAAAAGCAGAACTGAAAAATAGATCTGCAAAAGATCAGGAATAAAACAGTATTTGGTCAAAGGCTACTCAAGTACGGTAACTCATGAGTAACTGATCAAATCTGATTCAATTAGTGGTCAGACTTGATTAAAACATTTAATTGAATTCATTATAGGGTCCATGATTAATCAATCACAGCTTAATCGAAAAACATATTAAAAAAAATAACCTATTTAATTCAAATAACGTTTTTGCTCCGTAATTAAATAAAATAAACATTATATACATATAGAAAACATATTTTATAATTAACATACAGTATTGATTGTTTTAAATTATGAGCTTAATTTAAAGATATATTTATTTAGGTTTTGTAGAAACCCTTAATCTTTGAAAAACTACTAGAAACCTGACATGAACTACATGAACATTAATTATAGCAGAATTCCTTCCTTTCATTATGGTCCAAGGGTATAAAATATGCCTGGAAGAGTTAAACTTTTGCTGTAAACAGAAGTAAAATTTCTATTTGTAAAACTGAAAACAGAGCTATGACAGCAGACGGATGCATAAAGCGTCACCTTTCAGAGCTTCACATTTGCTGTTTAAAATACAACATTTAAAGCAAAGACGCCACTGAGGCTAGTTTTTCTCCTTAAGCCAGATACTAAGACAAACATCCAGGGTTTAACCCATTTTACCAGGAAGTTGTTTTGTTTTTCAGATGTGGTATTACGTTTCTGTGAAGCTCGTCACCTGGTCCAGTGTGGGCTGGATGCAGCTGTGGACGTTGACATTAGTGCTGGGAACGTCTGTGCTGCTGCAAGAGCTTGAATACAATATTTTTAAGCTTGAATACAAACAGAGAACCAATGCCTGTGATGCTGGCGTGGTGCTCGTCATGGTGCATTCAGGACGGCGCGGTGGCTGTGGGAAACGTGGTGGATTAACTTAGAATTCCTATAAAGACCACACAGTGAAGCGTCCAGCGGTGAATCCACCCTGTGAGAGCGTTCAATGCTCTTCCCTCACCTCAGGCTACTACACTGGAAAAATGATTTAGAAATAAGTAAAAATGTTTTAAATTAAGTGTATTTACCCTTAATTTGAGCAGGTTAATGAGATAGCTTGCAAATGGAATTAGTATTTTTACTCTTAAAATAAGATAATTAGAAAATATGCACTTGAAATAAGACGATGCAATTGCGTTTTCTTATTTTAAGTGTAAATAGTCTTTTTCGATTGGCAAAGTGTATCTTTTACCTCCTCAATCCAAGAACAAATTCACTTATTTTAAGAAAAAATGACTTGTCTAGATTTAGATTTTTTCCAGTGTAGATAGAACTGAGGTGTCAAACAGCAGCTCCGCATGCAGACAGAGGAGCGGTGATCGCTAAAGAAACGAGTTAAACTTTTCTTTGTCATTTTGACACAGCAGTCGATCAGGGACTAATTGTAGGAGAAGCTTGGCGCAATTTAGCTTTGGTGCAGCACATCCAAATAAGGCACAAAAGAAAGAAAGAAGACGAGACGTCAAGAAAAATAAGGAAAAGTGTCAGAATGGGAAATTAAACATCATTCAGAATCGTGTTCCTTCTGTCAACCATTAGTTTCATCCTTGCTTTGGAAGCAGTAAATCTCTACCTGCTAAAATAAATTTTAATAAATAAGAATCGCTCACCGACCAGCTAAAGCTATCAGGCATCAAGCTGCCTGAAAAGTTAGGTAGAGGTTCTTCTGTGCAGAATCTCAGCCTTGCAGCACTCGCTGTGACTTAGTCAAAGGCTGCTTCTTGCTTCGCTTTCAGTCGATGAAAGAAGAACATCTGGCAGTTTGGGTGGATTGTTGGTGCGCAGAGAGTTGAGATTATTTATCGCAGCTCATTTCTTCAGCCCTTTTCTTTGTCGCTAATGCAGCAGTGGGACACAGATGTTGCAGCTGTTTTTACTTCCTGATCACCGTCTCCTTGTCATCCTGCAGCCACAGAGATTTGAAGCCTGAGAACTTGTTGTTAGATGAGAAGAACAACATCAGGATAGCGGACTTTGGCATGGCGTCTCTGCAGGTCGGGGACAGTCTGCTGGAGACCAGCTGTGGGTGAGTAGCTGCTATCCTTACTTCATTTCAGTCTTTTTATTTGTATGTTTTCTCCTGTGTCTTCATTTTATGCTTTGCATCATCTTTACCAAATTCGAAAGATGAGGCAGCTTTAAAACACAGTGATTTTAGAAAACAAGAATTAAGAATTTCACCAGCACTACTGGCAAATAAGCTGCCCCACAGCATGACTCTACCAAACCATGCCTGAGAGTTAATGCTGTTTTTTTGGGCTTGAAAGCCTCACAGTTACTCCTCTGAACATCGTTCTGTCATCAGGTCCAAACAGCTCAGACGGAGACCTGGTGTTCCTTCATTTCTAGACAGTAGCAAACTTAGTGGGTTCTGCTTTGTTTTTTTTTAAGCATCCTAACCAGATTTTTTTAATCTATGAGAAACAATTTGTGTCAGATGATGGAAATGTGGACACAGTCGGGTGATCCAGTACAAATATGATGCTAATAAAACCTCCATGTTGGATGAAAAGGGGCAAACAACAAACGTCTGGAAATATTAGGGCTGCAACTAACAATTATTTTGCAAATCGATTAATCTGTAGATACGTTTTTCCAATTAATCGATAAATAATCGAAAGTTTCCTCCAAGATGATTCTTTCACAGATTTAATCCAGGTGAAACTACTTTTCCACTTGAGGAGTTCTGGATAAAGCCTATTGAAAGAAAAAAAAACATTAAGTGCAAAATGTTTATATATTTTTTTTATTTGGTATAATTCCTGTTATAAGTGGGTCTCTCTGTCAGCTATAGGCATATTTTAGAGTCTCCATACTCCAGTTAATGATTAATCGATTACTAAATTAGTTGACGACTATTTCAATTATCAATTAATCTGATTATTTGTTTCAGCTTTGGCAAATATTCTTGCAAAACTCTTAGCTTAGTGTTTAAAATGTATGGACTGTTTTAGGAGATGCTGACTGTTTCAAATAAGCTCCACTGATTCTGCAGTATCATCATCCAGATATGACAAACAAACCGCCTGCAGAGTTCAGGCTGGTCTTTCATCTTCGCCTTCTATGGAGAACACCTTTGCCACATCCCCCAGTCTTCCCATAGTCACCATAAGCTCACCTTCTACTGCACACTCCCAGACAGCAACAAATCAAACTTTATTTTCACCACTTTGGCTTCTTTAGGTTTTTCTCTTTTATTGTTCTTTTTTTCTATGCACTGATTTTTAAGCCCTTTGTTCACCATCATTGTGGATTTGGAAATTTTGTGCAACAAATAATTAAATGACAGAAGCTACAAAACGTGTGGCTGAGAAATGAATGTAATTATGTATATATATATATATATATATA
>NW_015150770.1:395120-418051 GCF_000732505.1 Cyprinodon variegatus | reverse complement strand
CTTCCCGCGCCCCCCCCTGCAATGGCATTGCGCCCCCCCAGGGGGCGCGCCCCACACTTTGGGAACCACTGGTTTAATGTGACCATGCAATCCAACAAACTTTCTTTCCTCTTGATCAAGACGCTTTATTTTCCAAAATAAACACAAACTTAGATTTTCTTACCGCAATATGACGTGAGAGGCAGATCATATCGGCTCATTTCGTTCCTTTTTTGCCACTATAAAAACAACAATAATCAAAAGCGGTCAAAAACTGTATGGCTGCGCTGACTGAATCCAAGAGCTCACCCGGCCAATAGCCAACTCCAATA
Organism: Cyprinodon variegatus; assembly: GCF_000732505.1. NCBI lineage: Eukaryota > Metazoa > Chordata > Actinopteri > Cyprinodontiformes > Cyprinodontidae > Cyprinodon > Cyprinodon variegatus. Next base: position 417,740 of record NW_015150770.1, on the reverse strand, counting down.
TAATCCAGGTGCTGCAGTCACCTGTCCATAATGAAGGGGCGGAGGCCAGAAACAGCGTAAATTATGAACGGCAGCAAAACACAACTAAACAAATTCATGATTTCATAATTAAGTCAGTCAACTTATACTTCAAACCAAAATATTTCATGTTCATATATATCATACCAAAACCAGACAAAAATAGTAAACTAGAAATAAATATTCAATCATAAATCAAGCATTTGGCTCCAACACTGGTTATGTCACAGCTTCATTCTGTTATCACTATAATTTTTATTTATTTAATTTTTTTTGGTACATCTCTATGGCCTTTATTCTCTCCTTGAAAGGCAGTTGGAGTCGATTAATTTTAAAAATGGATCAACAGATTTTTAAACATCTAAAAGTGGACATCTTCAGATGGTCTGGCTGTTGACTCTGGGCTCCAGCCGTTTGCCATGAGCCGTGCCGTTCCCTCTATCCCTCAGCCTCTTCCGCCTCTTAAAGCCAAGATTTATTGTTGCACTTGTTTCAAAGTCCACCTGACAAGTCGTCTTTCCAACAGATAAATCTTGGGTTTGGCGGATGAGAAAAATAACATCTCCCTCACTTTAGTGTAGATGGGTCTTCAGGGAAAGAAAGCGAGCTCCCTCTCCTCTAACTGGGCATCCAGTAAAGGACCTCGCATCCATTCAGAATATTTATTTATTTATTTTTTGAAAAGAAAACAGATTTTTCTTTTTTACTACAAAAAAAAAGAAAAACAGAAGCTGTTTTGCTGTTCCCCATATATATATAATCTGAATGTTTGTTCACTAAAGGTTCTCAATAAGTCACAAAAACAATGAAAAACTTCTACCCAGATTTCTAACCTCCGACTAAGTGATATGTGGTTGAAAACAGAGCAGTTCATGAAGAGAAGTTCTGCATCAGGCGCAGCCATGTTTGCTTTTTTCCTACATCAGAAACTGTTGCAGGTCTTGCACCCAGACAGGTTTAAGTCACATCAAGTCATTAATGAAAATTCACTAAACAAACAACCGGAGTTGAGTCCGGATGAGGGAGGAGAGTTTGCTCGGCTGTAATGACTTTATAATTGGTGTTTTGTGACGTGTGTGTTTGAGCGCTTCCAGTCGACCCGCCTCACATCCATTTGCATAATTAGGAATGTCATCAGCCAAGATAAAGTGTGTGTTTACAATGACGCGCTGTTAGAAGATTCGTGCTTTCTGCTTGGTTGGTTCTGATGGGGACCAGACTGAGCTTAATGTGATCCTGCAGACGTCGCCGGGGCGACAGGAAGTAAAACTCCTCCTAAAGCTTCACACTAGAACCCTGCTGTTTGTTAGCAAATAATTTTTCTTGTTTAGGATGGATTACAGTTGACTTTTTCAACTTTAACTTCACAACTCAGCAGTTTTTTACTGGCTTTTTTTCTGCTAATCAAACAGCAGCTGTAAGTCCCACCACCGGTTACCCTGCAGAGGATAGATGTGAAATTTCTGCACTTTTTTTGAAATACATAAGTAGAATTAAGTATTTAAAAAGGAAGATGATTGAATTTTAGACGGTCAGTGAAAAACTGTGCATAGGAAGCAGTAAGATGCACATCAATTGGCACCATTTGTTGAGCAGAACTGGAGAAACTATTTATTTCTTCTGCAGGAGAAAAGTTCAGTCCAAGGCTTTAGAGTTTACAGCACATATTTGTCAACCTTAAACATAGAAAGTTTCCTCCATATTTTCTTAAAATGTTTTTAGCTAGAGATGTTATAATAGATAAAAATCCTGGCCTTCCTCAGATCTTCTGAAAGGGTCCGGCGCCATCTTTGATCCCTGAGGATTAAACATGAGAAGGTTTGACCAATCAGGATCTGATTCAAAGATTTTTCAACAATCTTTGGATTTTTAATGCCTTGGAAATGATTTTATAAAAAAATAATCATCTGTTATGACTGGCTAATATCTTTGCTCTGAATCAGTAATGAATGAATGAATGAATGAATGAATGAAACTTAATTGATCTCACAATAGAGAGTTTGACTTGTGACATCAGCTCTTATAAACAATAGAAGTTACAAAAATGAGGAAAATGTGCATGGAGTATATACTGTACAGTGCATCCAGATGTATACAGTGAGTGCTAAAAATAACAGAGAGCTTTAAGGTGACTTATATATACAGTATTTTCTGTATAGTAAAGTGGTGGCAGGTAAAGTGCAGTTTCTGGTTTGTTAAATAGATAAATAGTATAAGTTATTACAGTTTTATTCCACCAGATTATAGTGCAGTGGCATTGTATAATCTGATGAATGACCTGCAGTAGAGCTCCTGTTTACACACTGCATGTTTAAGACTAAAGGAGCTGCTCAGTTCCCCTACAGTCTGGTGCAGCGGGTGGAAGGTTTGATGATGCATAAAAGCTTGAACAGAATCAGAATAAGAAATACTTTCATGACCCCAGGGGGAAATCATCTTTCTTACATGATCCAGGTATGCAAACAACATGTTGCACACATTCATCAACTAAAGAAATAAAATACACCAAGTATTACAATGCAACTTGTATTTTATTATTATGTTGGAAGCTTGGACAGGACCCTCCTCTCAGCCACTGAGTCCAGAGTGCAGCTTAGGACAGAAACGGCCTTTCTGATCAGTTTGTTTCGTCTCTTTCTGTCCCGCTCTGCTGCCAGGGGCCCAGCAGACAGCAGCATAGAGGAAAGCTGATGCCACCACAGAGTCAGAGAAAGTTTTTAGCAGGCATGCTCACTCCAAATCAGTAATGATTTTTAGTTTCAATGAAATTGAGAAGCGACGCCTTATGACGTTTCAGATTTACAATCAGTTTCCATTAACATGAGAGTTGACCTGATATGAAGCTTTGATTTGATAATGTTGGAGGTGAACTTTACTCCTGTAAACGTGGAGGTTTGGGTGAAGAGCTGCTTCTTTTAGCCGTTCTGTGCCGATTGTTTCTTTGTTATTTTCCTCCACTTGTTGTCTTGAGTTTAAACTGTTTTGTGCAGAGAATCTTCTCCTGACTGACCTCCATCCCTTGCTTTCAGATCTCCACACTACGCCTGCCCAGAGGTGATCAGGGTGAGTGCTTTCTCTGTTCCTTCCTCTTCAGTCAGTCTCAGCTCTCTGCTCCTCTTCTTCATCCTAATGCCGACTGCAAAATGAAGCGCATCTCCTTTTTGTTTCATTCTCTCTCTTTTTTGAGGACTAAAACATGTTAGAGCAGAACTTTAACCCAGGATTTTACTCCTGAGTTTAAACAATCCCATTTTTTATCTTTTAATTGCAAAATTATTTCAATCCTTCTCTGAGTTCTGGTTGGATGTTTCAGAACATTTACCACCCATGGACGGAAGCTTCGGTGTGTCATAGTTGTTTTGTCCTGGTTTGCTTCATTCAGGGAGAGAAGTACGACGGGAGGAAAGCAGACGCGTGGAGCTGTGGAGTCATCCTGTTTGCACTTTTAGTGGTGAGTAACTCTGCAGCTGCTGCTGCATCATCACCATCAGGAGCGACGGCAAACACTCCGATCACTGAGGTGGAAAACAATATAAAACAGCAGTTATCAGATTTTTTATTATTTTATTTTATTCGTGATGCTTTACAAATACCATCTCTTATATCCAGGTCTTTTTCTAAGCCTTGAGATTTACAGTATGAAGTTGAATAAACAGGATTTCAGGAACTATTAAGTCACTGGTGTGATGATTCGTTCCTGCTGCACCGACCATCACATCCTGCAGGGTTTCATCTTTCTTAACCTCTAAGTTGCTTTTACTTCTTTATCTTGACGTAAACATGAGTGAAAACATGAGGATTAAAGCTGATAAAGGCTGAAATGACTCCAGATGACCCCGCTGGAGTCATCATGGGGAAAACCAGCAGGAGGAGGATTTGGTTCAGTTTGTGCCGCAGGAAGTTGGATCATCCAGATTAAGTTTTCCCATCCAGACATGAGGACCATGTGCTGCTCTGAGATCTTCTCACCTTCTTCCTGATTTCCTCTGAAGTTTAGTGACAGTGATCAGTGAGCTTTACCGGAGGTGAGTTAATTACAGGTCGTATGTCTCTCGTGGAGGCAGGCGTCCCTTCGCCATGATAAACGGAGCGGGAAGAGGTCCCCGCTAGCTTTGTTGTGATAAGCGTTGTCGTGTCAACGGCCATCTGGCTGCATCCTCCTCTTTCTGATGAGGAGGAAACGACATCCGTCATCACCTTGCTGAGCGGCTCCCCAGCTGGAGAACCGGCTGACGGTGAAACATCATGTCTGATGACTGATGGCCAAAACGAAACACTTCCTGCCTGACAGGCCGGGCCATGAGGTCCGACTCAGACAAAATACGGGCTTTATATTGGCTCAGGGTCATAGAGGGGTGGGATCCACCTGCCAGGATAATAAAACCATCTGGGGATGAGAAAATCTATTTATATAGATCTTTGCTTCAAAACGGACAAAAGTTTGTTTCTTAGCAAAGGAGCAATGCTCAGTTGCTGATCTGATGATGGAGATCTGATGAACAGATGCCACCTTAAGAAGAGAAGCAGCCAGAGGAGTCTGGGCTGGAGGGCGACCTTCCAGCAGGACATCCAAACTGAACATCTGCTCAGAGAAACATGGGCCAGAATGGCCTAGTCAAAGTCCTGACCTAAAATAGAGCAGGTTTAACTGTAATGTTTAGGTCTTAATAGAGCAAAGAAACCGTCTTAACGACAAATGAAAGGTTTAGACCTAATATAAATGATGTTTCAGGATGTAGCTCTGCTGTTTCAGGAGGAAAACTTTATTCTTTTGCTTCCTGGAGAGCTGGGATGGCAGCTTTCCTCTTATTTCATCTTCAGGTGTAAACCTTAAATCTGTGTTCATAGTGATTAGAATATTTCAGTGTTTTATCTCATGTCTCATGCAGAAAAGGTTCAGAATCCAGAAATATTAAAGCTGTCAATTATGAAGTTAAAACCTGTAGAGAACGATGCGTCTCTACTTTCAGGGCGCTCTGCCGTTCGACGACGACAACCTGAGGAACCTTCTGGAGAAGGTCAAGCTGGGAGTTTTCCACATGCCCCACTTCATCCCTCCAGATTGTCAGAACCTCCTGCGAGGAATGATCGAGGTGGACGCCACCAAACGGTTAACGGTAAGCAGACCGTCCACCTGAACTACCAGGTTCAACCGAACCACCACGATTATCTGAGCTATGACTTTTATTTCTCATGAATGTTTTGTGATGTTTCTTGCAGTTGGAGCAGATCCAGAAGCACACGTGGTATCTGTAAGTACATGTCTCCTCTTTTTATTTTCTTGTGAAGTGTGCGTTGTCTCGTTATTAGAGAGGATAAAAGGATGCTGAGGGATGATGATACTCTCATCAAAGGTTTTTTTTTCTTCTAAAAGAAGCCTGTCCATTAGTCACCAGAGAGAGCTGCTCTCATCACTATGATCTCTAATGGATTCACTATTACTGGGCCTTGAAAAGCTGAATAATGTGTTAGGAGAGGAGAACATCAACGCTCCTGACTTTTGTTCTGCTCATTGTGTCTCACTGGAAAGTTTCACCGTTCTCTTTCATTTTTTTTTTTTTTACAGTGTCCTGTCTGCTGATGTGGCAATAAGAATAATTGTCTTGATGCCAAAAAGAAACAGGTTTTGCTTTCACCGGTGGAGCAGTACGGCTATCGCCATAGTGTTCCTCTTGATTTATGCATATAATTAGTTTTATTGTAATTAATGCAGGGAGTTTTACAGATTATATGGACACTGCAATGGAAGTAGAACAGGAAAGGAAAAGGAAGAAAAGATGAAAGAAAGAGGAGATAAAAGGGAGATAATGATAAAACGTCTTCAGTCTGCTTCCTCACCTGCAAAGAGATGGAAAAAAAGAAAAAGGCAACCAACAGATATTCACTGTTCTGTTTCATTTCATTAAGATAGAAATACCCAAAAATAATTTTTCACCAAACCACCAAATTAATCCCGCCTTTTTTTGCCGCATTAAAAGAAGTTAAAAAAAAATGGCAAAGAATCATGATCCGGATTTAGGATGATTAGATTTTTTTTTTTAGTTTTTTCAAAACATTTTTCTTAAAATTTTCTGAGTAAAAATAATAGGAAACATAAAAAAGATCAATTAAAACTTTTAAAACTTTTTTTCATATAATAAATAATTGTTACCTGAGTTGTACCTTTTGGATACCACAAGCTTTAGTGTTTGGACCTGAATGTTTTACATTGAACAGGTCAGAGTTTTAATAGTTTCAGCAGAAAAGATGAAATATCCCTACGCTGATGACAGCATCTTGATTTAGTATATAAATATTAAATCTCTAGAGGGATGATTTTAAATTTAACTTCTGAGTGAAGTCAGATTTTATTAGTGATAAACAGTTTGAAGCCTAATTGAAACAAAAAAACATTTGTAATGTTGTTTAAAATCAATGTTATGTATTGGTCTAAACATCCATTCCATCTGAGTAAAAGCAATCCCAGATCATGACGCTGCCGCCACTGTGCTTCACTGTGGTTTTCTTTGTGTTGACCTAAAAGTTCCAATTTGGGTGCCTACAAAGGCCCTCCCAGATTTGAGCCAGACCTGGAGGCTTAGGTGGAATTAAAACCTTCAGGGTAGCATATGTGGTCCAGATACCTGGAGAACATAACAGCTTGGTGTTACAGGTGGGGCATCAGTATTTGTCTTTAATTCTGCAGCTCGCCTCATTGCAGCCCCCCTCTTCTGGAAAGATATTGTTATTTAATTTAAAGTATTTGGTTAAAATAATTCTGATTAAGTTTAAACTTTTCTTGGTTTACAGCTTTCAGCACCTTATAAACATTGGTAGATGCTCATTAAACTCTGGCTTTAGTCAAATTATCAAACAGTTGCCAAAAATAGTAGCTTCAACAAAGGAAAGCTTAAGGTGTGCATATTTTAACTTCTCCTTTAAGATTCAGCTCTGGAATTAGCTTGACGATCTGGTTTCTTCTGGGATAAGTCCAGTTTTTGACCCCACCCGCCTTGGGGAGCAGCAGAGTCCTTTTTAAAGGTTCCTTCCTTTTTGTTGCAGAGCTGGGAAAAACGAGCCTGAGCCGGAGCAGCCGGTCCCCAGGAAGGTGGCCATCAGGATGCTGGGTTCATCCGAGGAGATCGATCCAGACGTCCTGGAGAGCATGCACTCTCTGGGCTGCTTCCGAGACAAGGAGAAGCTGAGCAAAGACCTGCTGTCTGAGGAGTGAGTGACGAAGTGCATGGGTTTATAAAAACTGCAAGGCCTGCAGAGTTAGGGAGACGTTGACAGAAACTGTCAGTTTGATGAATTCCTTTATTCTGTCCGGCCGTGATGGACCGTCTTCTGCTGCATCTCTGAACCACGGCGCTCAGCTCTGTCTGCCCTTCTCTCCTCAGAGACAACCAGGAGAAGATGATCTACTTCCTGCTGCTGGATCGGAAGGAGAGATACCCGAGCCATGAGGACCAGAACCTGCCGCCCCGAAATGAAATCGGTACCTGAATCCTGTTCCATCCAGCTGCTTGGCTTTCAGACGTAGAGGAACCTAATTTTCTCTGCCTACAGTTTCAGTAGCTAAAATGTGGAGATGAGCAACATCTTCTGTCATCTTTCTGGGCTTGGCTCTAAATTCTACTGGTTACACTAGAATTTAGAGCAGATGAATCTGATTTAAAGGCATCTGTTGGATCGTGATGATCATATTTATTGCAGCTGAGGGGATCTTGCTCAGTTCTACCCATCTCTGTCTCTCTCTCTCTTTCCTGGACTCGGCCCGTTGGGCTCAGCAGACCCTCCCAGGAAGCGGGTGGACTCGCCCATGCTGAGCCGTCACGGCAAGCGGAGACCCGAGAGGAAATCGATGGAGGTTCTGACCGTCACAGAGGGGGGCTCCCCCGTCCCGGTGCGACGAGCCATCGACATGGCGACCCACGGTCAGAGGTGAGGCTGCGGCGGTTTTCATCTGCATGGTCGAGCACACGCCTCTGGATCAGAGCAGATGATGCGCCGTTTCTTCGGTGGTGCAGGGTGGTTTATCAGAAATGTATTGAAGCTGGGTTCATGAGAAACGGGGAAGCAGCTCATCGCGTTCTCAGGATGTTCCTCCGACTGCTGCGAATTTTTCCCTGCTTCACTGAACTGCAGTTTGATACATGACCCGTTCTGTTGTCTGTGTTCAGTCAGCGCCATAGAGCTGAAGTAAGCTTCTGTTTCTGAGTCGATTCTTTTTAGTTCTGGGCAAACGTCTCTGCAGCCGTGAATGCATGAACAGGATGTCCAGGTCCGTGTGTGGAGAGTGTGCATGGGGCATGCTGTCGTTATGAGGAGTGGACAGGAAATAAGAGGGTCTTGGTGTTTTGTTTTGTTTTTAACCAGTAATAAGAAAAAAATCATGGTCCTAATGTAAAAAAATAGAAAAATCTAGATGATGCAAAATACATTTAGCATTTCATCATTTGGTATTTCATGTCTTTATTCTGTTACAGTCAACCTTTTCTTATTTATAAGTTCAGCCAGTCTGAGTTATACCAGCTGTAGAGCACGGTGGTGGAGGGATCAGAATGTGGGCTTGTTGTCAATGGGATGTCCCCGAGACGAAGCCCAGGTTGATATTTGCCTTGAAAAACTTGAGTCAGAGCTGGAAACGTTTATGAGGAACCAGACAGATTTCTGCCCTCCACCTCATCCTGCTTTATCTGATCTGAAGGGTTTAATGAAGGAAGAGCTTTTTTTAGGTTCCTCTCATTAAGCTGACAGATGCAGTCATCTTGATGCCCAACATCCACTCTGACTGTTCAGATAGAGTCAGAGCCTGTGGTTCATCTGAATGTAGCTGCTTCAAAGCCCAGCATTCTGTAGAGCTGAGCAGGAACTGTTGTCTCCAAAGCTTATCCAACTAAAGTTGTCAGACCAACACTTCTTAAAAATGCGGATTTGCCAACAGTTTGAGCGGCTAAATAAAATGCAAAAAGTTTCCATCTAACCAACGTCCTGTAGTCTTAGATCTAACAAGGAGGTCTTTATGATCTAAGTGTGAGAGTTACTGCTGCTGAAGGATGTTCTACCAGCTTCTGCATTTAGTTTTTCACTGACTTTTGGCACTTTGGTTTGTTATTGTCTAGTAAATATATTGCATGTATAATGAGACAAGAATCCAGGTCTCAGTGAAACGGCATGAACAGAAGATAGAAAAAGAAAAAAAAAATCTGATTGTAAAGGTTATGGTTTGTTTTCTTATATCCAAGGTGTTCAAACTTCTTTCTGTTTGCATGATTTTGCTGTTTTATGTGAAATGAGCAAAAAGTCCATAGATCTGCTGATTCATCATCTCCTCCATGAGATGAATCATTACTAAACCTTTAAATAACCTGATGTTTCCATCCCTCCTCCTGGGACAGAATGGCATTTATTTAGCTGCTGCTTTGGTTTAAATTAGGATGGGATGATGATCCAACAACTGAGATGAATGAATCTCCTCCTTCACAAGGCCAAGTTGATGTTAGCCTCTGGTAGGTGGTAGTGATAAAGCACAGTCGGTAGTTTTAGAGAAAATCCCAGAACAAATGGAAAAAGAAAATAGAAGATTTAAAAGCTTTTTTGGACTCATTTCTAGAATCTGTGACCATCAGTGAAAGTTATTTTAGGTAAGTTATATAGAGGTCACTAGGTTGAAGTCTGGAGGAAAGTCCAGACTCTCGTCTTGGAAGAACCGAGGAACCACCAAGGCGACAGCGGCGTTGGATGTAGGAGTTTGCCCTGAAATCGAAGGTTTGACGGTTCAAGCCCCGGCTCCGACTTTCAGTGTCGTTGTGTCCTTGGGCAAGACACTTCCCCTGCATTGTCTACTGATGGTGGTCAGAGGGTGGCGCCAGTGTACGGCAGCCCCGCTTCTGTCAGTGAGCCCCAGGGCAGCTGTGGCTACAATGTAGCTCGCCACCATCAGTGTGTGAATGAATGGGTGAATGAATGTAGTGTAAAGCGCTTTGGTCAAGTCTCCTGACTTGAATAAAGGCGCTATATAAGTACAGGACATTTACCATTTACCATTTACCAAGGCCGTGAACTCTGTTAACCATAAACGGCCACATGTCTTCTGGAGGTGGATAACAGCGGAGCTTCTGGGACCAAACGGACACAACAGATGTCTGAAAGAGGATAACTGAGGGAAGAGAGAAGTCTTCTCTCTGATAAAGGAGGATGGTGTTCAGTAAAGGAGAAGTTGTTCAACTGTAACCTATCAGGCCAGTTAAAGTGTTGGTGAAGCTTTCCAACCTAAGATCATCTCAGAGAGACGGGAAACTTGGACCCAATTTTGTGTTCCAACAGAAAATTGGTCAAAATCATTTTCATTTCCTTGTTGTAAATTTCTCATACTTTTTCTCCTATCGTGGGATTTTACGAATCACCACATAAGAATTAACAAACATTCTTAACTTGGAGTAAATGATCCTCGTAAACCTGCTGTGCATGAGACATGTTCCTGAGAAATATAAATCTGTAATTACCGCCCTGATAATACCATATAAGGCTACGACTTCTCTAACTGTCAGAAGGTGGAAAATAAGGAAGTATTTGGGAGTGTTGTTCTAGCGGTTAGAGCAGTGCACTTATGCTCTGAAAAGGTTACAAATACCTGGATCGATCCCCACTGCCTCCACTCTGGGTGTCTGAGCAAGACCTTTAACCCCCGATTGCTCCCCAGGCGCCGCACAGTGGCAGCCCACTGCGCCCCAATTACTATTGTTATTATTAAAACTTTACTGGTTCAGAGATCGAGGTTCTTATGACTGAAAGCTGAATAGCAGAGTTAAAGGAGTCAAACAGTTATAGAAGGAAAAATAAAATAAAAAATATGAATAATCGTTTTATATAAAAACATTCAATGAAAACATGAGATTTTTCTGGGCATGGCTCTTACATGAGGCCCAAATACATCCAGAATGGTTTTAAAATGATGAAGTGTGTAAGCATTGAGTTCTGGAAGGCCACCCCCCCCCCCAAAGACTGGACCTTTAGCATGTTGGTGAGGAATGAACCAGAGGCCAGAAAACGACCAGTTTAACTCAAGCAGTCCTGCCCAGAGATCAGAGCCTTTCAATGGCTGCTGAAAGGATCATCCTCCTCATTTTGAGTTCAACTGTTTGCAGTTTTTTTTTTATACATATATAAGATGTTCACCCTGTAAAAAGAGAGAGAGTCTTTGAAATAAACCATTCATGCCCAGAATGAGTGGATGGAAACGTGGTGATGGGGTCCAGCGGGCTTTTAAACGCTCCTGCATGAATTTCCTCCTTTTTTTCCAGACTTTGCATGCATTTTTTTTATTGTTAAATTGTTGCTTTGGTTTTATTATTGACTCCAGTTTTAGGTTTCTCTGCTAAGTTTCTTGAATGCTGCACGCCACTCTTAAGCTTTCCCTTTATGTGACCACCTCTCCTCTCCGTCTCTTCGTTTTCTTTCTTTCTTTCCTTTTTTTTCCTTTTTTAGCAAATCTGTTTTCAGTAAAAGCTTGGATATCACAAACGCTAACTGCAGCAAGGAGGAAAGGTACAGCTCCGCTCAGTTTTTACCTGTTGTGTCCGTTTAGCAGCAGATATTTCTTCTTTAGATGTTTACAGTATTTTCCCCCCAGAGTCAGATGCTTGTAGCTGCTTTAGTCTGTATTGTTATTAGTTTATTGTTTAGTCCTGATCTGTTGTTTGGCTTTTTGGGGCAGAAAATGTTAAATCTGTGTTTCTCAAACTTCTCCTGGTCAGAGTCAACTATTAAATAGAGAAACATTACATTTACGACCACTTTTAATAATAATTATTATTGTTTTGTTTTACTGTGTAATAGAAATCAACATTGCCATCAGTATTATTTTTTAAATACCTTTCAATATTTATAGAGTGAATTTTGCTGTTTTTTTTATTTGAAATTACAAAAATGTAGAATCCAAATATGAAACTGAAATTTTTGTTTAAATAATTGTTAAAATACTTTGCTGTTTTCTTAGATTGTATTTTTTTTACAGATTTTATATTTGATTTTATTTCTGTTTTTAGGTAGTCTTATTTGCATTCTCAACACATTGTGTTTCCCAGATCCCATTTTAATGGTGCGAACGTGATCCATGCAACACAATATTCATAAAATCTGAGAAACTGGAACATTTACAATTATAAACTCTGTAAAAGTTAAATAATTTAAAAAAGTATAATACAAATTAAAATGCATTTGAAAAGAAAAATACATTTTTCTTCTTCAAATTTCAATTTACAGAAACATTTCCAAAATGCACTCTAAAAAAAATAATAAATAATAGGTATAATAAGTATTTCTTGATGTAACTTTTTTAGATTTATAAAATTCAGAAATGTTGCTGATAAATGTACTTTGGTTATATTGTTTTTATCCAGCATGTTTGTTGGTACTTTTAAAAATTCAGATGATGATGTCATGGCTTTCTAATCCTCTGATAGAATAGAATAAACTTTATTGATCTCACAAAGGAGAAATTCACTGATAGTGAATTCAAAAGCCCAGCTGTGGATTAATGGCTGGTTTATACTCAGAAACCCGGTCGTCTGCGTGTGTAGCAGTGAACGCAAATGTGCCCCCCGCCCCCTCCGCAGACACTCCGCTGCACCTCTCCAAAATTGTAGGTGAGCGCAGACAGGAGGCCTCTGATTGGTCAAATCTACATCCACTCTACTATTTCCTGTTTGGTACCTTACAGGCTTGTTTTGTTTGTCTGACCACGATTGTGGAAAACGTCTCATGAAGATGGACCAGCTAGCAGAGTGAGGTGCAGGAGAACGCTGGGACCCTTTTTCCACATGGATCCCCGCTCTTTTTGGCCCTCATGTCCCTCCGTTGTCGCACAAACTTGCCCCCACTTCCTCACCGCCTCGGCCGTATCTAGACCCACAGCTGGTCCGTGATCGTTCCTGTTGCGTTGTGGCGTGGAATAATATAGCGCAGACCATGCTTCAATATTGGGCATAAATAAAAAATGTCTGCGACGATCTCACTGCGACACACTGCTGGGGGAGGATAACCAGCACTTGATCCTACAGTATTCTTCCTGTCATTGTGGAACCTTTTTATTTTTATTTTTTAAGACCTCTGCAAAGAACAGGAAGTGAACCATAGACATCAACCAGTCCGGTTTATCCTGAGGTCTAATTTGCTCATCTATTTTAATGTGATATGCAGTTATAAACCCTGCAAAGCACTTGGCTCAGTTCTGGAAGGTTCTAATCTGACCCCAAAGGCTCTGTGTCCCAGAAATAAACAGGTTTGGTCTGAAATATGCAGGTTAACTCCAGAATGAAGTAGATCTTATGAAGATGCTGACTGAAGCTAAGATTATTCAGGGGAAAATGAATCCTGCAGCAACATTGGCCGGAGGGGCCGCTCTGTAAGGAAGAAGCCATGATTACAGTTAGAAAATGAACAGATTGTTCCTGCTTCGCATGTGAGGTTGGATCCACTCTGCAATATTTAAACTCTGCATCCTGCTCTATTTTCCAGTCCTTCATATTTCCATGGAGTTCTGATCAGTTTGATCCCTTCCGTGTTATGCTGTGAATGATACATATGAATTACGCCTCCAAAATGATGTGAAATTAGGAATCTGACTGCATTCTCTGTCAGAGCGGGAGGGGAAATACTCTCCTTATAATCTGCAGAGCGTGACTGATGACTGTATGTTAGTGTTTTTGCCGTTTGTTTCCTCTGTGGAACATTAAGAGTCGGCAGACGTCGTGTTTGCGGCAGCCTCCCTGTGCGGCCGACCTTGCGGCAGGAGAAACCCCGTTAGCGAGCCCATTTTAGTCCTGGATGCAGATTAGCATAAATTAATTGGCAGGAATGCAGACGGAGCGCAAACAGGAGAATGGAAATGAGGCGCTCAGTAGCCCTTTATCTCACTCATCATCTAATTGGAGAGATGTGTAAAAATGAGGCTTGTTGCACCAGCAGGAATTAATTTTGAGGTCTTGGAGAGCTGCCGGCTGCAGCATCCTGATGTTTGGACTGGATGGGTGTCACCGGTAATGAGTTTATGATAATAGGAGCTCCTCATGTGAAGTGGCTGACAGCGTGGACAGTGTCCCTGCGCTGATAGCGGAGCTGCATTGATGATCGGCTCACCTTGTGTTGGTTTTACAGCTGAAGGAGCTCTAATGATGAAGGCAGAGTTCTATCCAGGAGTTTTTCTCTTCCCCCTACATAATAAATGTCATTATGGTCTAGCTATAGCATTTTGAGGTGTTTGAAAGAGTTACCTGGCAGTTTAAACAATCATAATTATTGTATATTTATTATTTAATTTCAGACTGTTAAACCCAGTGATAAATGTTTGTTAGCAGATTCAGTAAATTAAAAAAATCACCTGCAAATCAAATCCAATAATTTGGTGATCAGAGTTGGACAAACAGGAGATGCTATAGCAGTTAATTTAGACAGATGTGTCAGTTTTATTGTGTTATTTTATTATGCAGATCTAAACTGTCTACATGAAAATAATTTTAATCCAATGGTTTGTGAATGCTTTGCATTTTTCGATGCTCCAGCTAAAATAAATGCAATAAAAATCATTAAAGCATCTAAATGCCAATTCAGTTAGACAAAGCTTTCTGTGTTTTTCCAACTTAAAATGTTGTTTCTGCAGTAAAGTGTGGGTTAGCTCAGGAGCCTGACACGTAGCTCGTGTTTTCCTGCTTCCAAATGAATCTGTTCCTTTTCTAATGCCTGTCATCGTTTTTCCATTTGAGGTCGGCTGTGTTTAATTATGATGTATTGCTTTCATTTTAAGTCTCCCTAAAATCAGGCTCCGTGCCAGAGCTTCGAAAACATCAGCAGCTCTGCATGTTTTCACAGAGATGACGATGATATTAGAGGAGGGAAAAAAAGAGAAGCAGGAGGAGAAAGGAAATATGAAAAGTTAATGACATGCGGATGAAAAATGGAAAAGCTCATGAGAAGAAGGAGGAAGCGTTGATGAATAAAGCATTTGATGCATGTCTGTGTGTTTAAAATGCTGACATATCCTAACTTTTTATTTACTCAGTGTTCATGAGACGGACAGAAGGATGTAAACAAATTAAATTGATCAAATGAATCGATTGTTAGTAGTGGATTAGCTGATAATTGAAGTAAATAGAGATTTTTATACTTAATGTTGCTTCTGAGCTAACAGCAAGTTTTAAAATAGACAGTGAAGAGGATTGTCTAATGGGGGGGGGGGGGGGAGCAACTGAACACCCCTGGTTTAGATAAATAAAACGTTTTAAACCAACCTGCATCGGGCTAAATGGGATGCTTCACAATTTTATTATTTATTTTCAGTAATTTCTATGGACTGATTAACTTTTTTCATTACTACCATCATCGGGTACTCAACAGAGACATAATGCCTTTAGTAAAGCATTTATTTTATTTAAAATAACAAAAAACAAACAACAATTGGAGCTTATGTGTCCCTGTGTGGTAAATAAGGATTACGCTTCCTTTAAGGTGCTGGCAAAGAAAAAAAATTACAAAAAAAACCCACTGGTTTGATTTAGTTTGGTCCAGTATTTTGGTCCAGTGGTTTGTTTTGTAACTTTTTAACTTATTTTAAAGCATAATCTTTTGCTACATTCACACCTAACGTGCTTTGAGCAGCAGCAGCAGGTGGTTTACATGCAAAGTCAATGGTGGACATTCATCAATGTGCATCAAAACCAGCGGCTCATGTTATGTGCGTGTTGCCCTTCAGAAGCTGCAGCTACTGTAGTTGAAAAAATGGAACTTTGGCTGCTGGACGCGCCGCATCAACCAATCAGAGAAGCTGATCTGGGTGGTGATAGAAAGACAGACACAGCACTGCTGATGCAGATTGCTATGATCCCTCCCCTAAAACAGTTTATTATTGCCTAAATTAACTTAAAATGTTGGAACCTTTTGGCAAAATATGTTCACTTTTAATATGATGGTGCCGGCACTCTATACCAAATACCAGAAAAGACCTAACATCTACTTCCAGCTGTCATCAACAGTAGGGGAAAACTGCCGGTATGTGGGAGCTGAGCGGCTCCTAAAGAGAAATGATATTTGAAGGCAGGATGGTAATCTGGATGAACTGACTGCACAGACCATGTTTTCAGGAGGACTTTCTCACTTAAAAAATATATTGAAACTACTTTTTACCCGTTGATAACAGCAAATATTAACCTGACTCCGCCAGATGGATTTGCTTCGCATTCCATTGAAGTAATTTTGGGAAGGGGCGAAAATACTGGTTAGCTGATTGGCCTATGTTGGTGATGGACGGGCCAAATAAACCGAAGATCAACGAAGCATATGACGTACTAACAGAGCGACGACGAAGAGGAGCCAATTGATAGATCAAACTCTTGCTGAAACCAGTCGGGAGAAGAGCAAAAACATCTTTTCCTCTGAGAAAAGCCTCCAGAGCAGTGTTTTGCTCTTCTTTCAGGGAAGAAATACTCTGTAATTCCCATAAAACTTGCTCGATAGCCACGCTAACGCTAGTTTCATCGGCTGAAGCCGCCATGTTCTTTAGACTGAACCGTCGCGCTTCTCGTTGCGTCACACCTCAACCCGCCTCAAAGCCAACGCTGATTGGACGTTCGTTTGGTGAACGGCTCCAAATTTTCTTCAATGGAGAGTCTCCAGACTGATTAGCGAGTGAAACCTTGAAAGCTCGCGAGATCAGGATGGTCTCATGAGGCTAAGTAAATATAGCACAGCTGCTCTCTGCAGGAGCAGCTGAATGATCAGACGCATCTGGACACACTTTACTGGATGTCTGACCTTAATGTGGAAAAACATCCAAAATGAAGCAGCAGAAGCGTCTTTGCTGCTGATTAAGGGGTTCAGTATCAAAATATTCTTAAATTATTCTACACACAGGATGCAGTAGTTTGTCCTGCACCTCTCCGCCTGTCTCATTCACCCAAAAGGCCCATGGCAGCTGTGGCTATATGCAGTGTGTGAATGGGGGGATAACTGAATGCAGAGAAAAAAGCTTTGGAGATGGATTTTAAAAGGTGCTATAAAAGTTTTTGCTTTTGTTTGTTTTTTTTTTAACCATTTTTACTGCTTTGGTACAGGCAGTTATCAATCAGATACACTAAAACTAAACTGACTGAGTGGCTTTCTGCTAGCTGTGGTTAAACAGCTCTCAACCTGCCAGTTTAGTGTGTAGCAGTGCATGTTACATTTGTTGCTGTGTTTATTTCCTCTGTTACGCTTAATGTTAATCGGACTTTGTTGTTTTAGGTCACGGTCGATCAGCGGGGCATCCTCTGGTTTGTCCACCAGCCCCCTCAGCAGTCCCAGGGTAAGTCTTCATCCCTTCATCCCACCTGGCTGGCTAGCTCTGCTGGTATGCTTTTAATACACACATACCTACATGCATCCACCATCAGCAGCCGCTTCACACTTCATCCAAGCCTGTTGGATGCAGAGCATTTTCTGAATGTTGGGACCTAAACGTAAAAATCCTTCTGCTCTGATAAGAGATGATGTTGTTGCACCAGCTGCTTCTAATTTTCTTATTGGAGCATTCTGGCGTCATTCAGAGCTTTAAACGAAGTGCTGCTGGATCCATCAGAGGCCAAGCTCTAGATGTGATTAAGTGATGGTCTGTTTATAGGCAGCCATCCCAATGTACCCAGCAGAACATAATAAAGCTGCTGCTGTAGAAAAGTGGATTCATCGCTGAACCAAAGGTATTTATTAATCAAACCTTCAGCAAAGGAGCAGAGCTTCAAACTGGGTCATAGTTTTACTCGTCAATGTCTTTTCTGCTAATTAGTTTCCTAAGAAGGAAGAGTTACAGCTATGGAATGCTGTGAATGCCCCTAAAACATAACAATTATAAAAAAACAAACATAAAAAATACTAATTAAGTCTTATTTACTGAAGTTTTTCACATTTCTGTTTGCACTTTTACCATTTTTATATTAAGTTTCTGAATTATAATAAATGATTACCCCAGTAACAAAGCATCATTTAGCATTATCATAAGGCTATATGATGCTAATAAGCTAAGTTGCTCTAACTGACTTTGTTGGTATTAAAGTAAAACACTAACTGACCCAAATGATCAGTTGATGAATAAAAGCTAATTGGACTTAATGTCACTATTAGTACATACGTATTTCACACATAATGACCCCATTGTCAAATTATATTAATGTGTTATTTTACCATCATTATAGCACAATGACCTTTATAGCATATTAACATATTTACTATCTAAACTCACTAATGCTGAAAAATATTAATATGCTAATGTATCTCATATTAGCATGAATAATACACTGGCCTCTAATTTACCCATATTATTAACCAGACTGACCCTTACCATGACCCTTAACATGCTAACTGACCTTTAAAATGGTATTAGCCAGTGGCGGCTGCTAGAGCTTTCCAATCAAAAGTATACTAAGTTATCACACTAGCACAGACTAGTATAAAAAATTTTTAAAAACACTTTATAAAAGCAAAGCATAATTTCCTTAGCAGCTTTATATTTTGTACATAAATCTTGCCCTTCTGAGACTTTGTGAATTCCAGATTGTTCATTCTTATTTGCTGTTTCTACAAAGTGCTTTAAATCAGTCCTAGCTGTCTTTATCCAGGCAGTCAATGCAACAGAATAAAGCATTAGCCTCGCTGCAAGCAGTTAGCCAAGCCTTGTAGCTAAACCAGGTCCTGGAAAAGGATGTTTCTTGCGCCATTTGTCTCTCTCTCCAATGTGTCTCCAACTCCCACGACTCCACCTGTCAATCACCTGGTGGGAGGTGGTGAGCAAATACACTTCCTGTCAGCTCGGGGCGCAGGAATGTCTTTGTATTGCAGAGGAGCTACTGCTTATGTACGCAGTAACGAGACTCAATGCGCCCCAGGATGGAAATAAGTCACCAATCCGACGAAAAATAAAGTGACGCTTTGCTTCTCATTTAAGATTAAATATTTATCTTGCACATCTAAAAAATATCTATTAATATATTTCGAAATATTTTATATATAATTTTAAAATTTATTACAAAAAACACCCTCTTTTGGCCAGCCGCCACTGTCATTAGCATAAATAATAATCTGATTAACCAAACGTTAGCTGCCATTTTATGCAGTGCGTGACCTTAATCCAGATCTTGACATATTTAAACTGCAAAGTTGGGATAACCAACGGATTACCAGAGCTTACCCATTATTAACCGTTTGAGTTTTTAATCTGCTACGTTACCTTACGTGTAATGATAACACACAGACTCTGGTCAGTTTATATTAGCCCTCAGCTGTTGGCATAACAAGCATGCTAACTGATCCACTGCAGGTAATAAATCAAAGTTTATGTAAAAAGAAAATCCTGATGACCCTGATGGGTTCTAGTGAGAGGTTTGTAAGGAAGACGTTTTTGGTTAAAAGTTTATTTCATGAATACAGCATCAACTCTTGCTTTTAGACTCTAAGAACAGGATGCTTGGTCTTGTGTTTCTGGTCCACGGAGGCCGGTTCAGCTGTGGGTTCTCTGACCCACAGTCATCCCACGGCTTTCTACATCAGCACTGAGCATGCGCTCTGGCTGCTCTCCCTGCTGGAGGGTGAAGCTAAATCTGTTAGCTTTCAGGCCGGGTCACTGAGTCGCTGCTGTTTCAGGGATGCACCGACATACCAACACTTTACATAATGGATGCTTTGCTGATGAATCTATGAAAAACTTGAAGTTACATTTGTGAAATCTAAACCTCGATTCCAGAATGAGGTGAATTCTGATAAATGGAACAAAACCGAAGTCGACCTGAATCAGAACCTGATTTGTGTTTAAAATCGGTGCATCCCTTCAGGAATGCTTCACTGCTGCTTCCTGATTGGCTGATCACTCTGCTAATCGCATGTTCTGTTTTTCTTTCTTCCTTTCTTACTTGCACTCTCACCGCCTCCTGCCTGCTCCACTTCTCCCACCATTTTTGTTACTTTTCCGGCTGTGTTTTAATCGTATTTTTTATTTTTTTTATTGGAATGACCCTTTTTTGGGGGGGCTGTGGTGTTCTTCTGGCTTTGTCATTGGCTGACCCTGCTGTCATGTGTCACGGTGCATGGCCAATCCCAGCCCCACCGGCGCTTTTTCGTCCCGCCCCAGTCCCCAGATCTGTGTCAGTCCCCCAACTGCAGCCCCACACATTCCCCTGAGGTCCGCCTTAATGGGGTGGGCTCCCGTGCGGCCAACTCCTACCAACCAAAAATGGGGTCCCCTCTCATGCACCCACGCACCCAGACCCTCCCTGCCAAGCCCAAAGTATCAGAGAAGCCCCTGCAGACCACCAGGTCCAACCCCCTGCCCAACACAGCCCAGGCCCCCGGCACCCCTAAATCTGATCAATCCACAGCGAGCCAGCCCCTCGCTCCCTCCGTCCCCAATAGCCCCCGCACCAGACGACACCCTCCCCTCACTGTCCCTCCCAAGCTGTCCATCCCCCTCTCCCCAGTGCCCCCTATGTCCCCGCTCCGCCGCCACCACCTTCACCCTGACCACAATGGCAAATCTGTCCCCATCACGCAGGTAACCCCTCACCCTTCCCCTAGAGGAAGTCCTCTTCCTACCCCAAAAGGCACACCCGTACACACCCCCAAGGACAGCCCGACTGGAACGCCGAGCCCCACGCCGCCGCCGAGCCCCTCCATTGGCGGGATGCCCTGGAGGACACGCCTCAACTCCATCAAGAACAGTTTTCTGGGCTCACCGCGCTTTCATCGCAGGAAAATGCAAGGTAGAAGGAGGGGGGAGTGTAATTATGTAAAGTTATGTATTTAAGTGCTTTTCATCAAACCAGGGTTCTATAGCTGCAGGGAAAATACAAAAAGTCTCTTTTTAGCTTCATCTGCAGCCGAATCCAGTCTTTGCAGCCTTATTCACACTAAATTAGGACCATAAATTAAAAAAAAAAGTTTTGTTTTTGTTTTTATAAAAAAAAAAACAACAACAAGAAACTAAATAAGAAACAAAATCCTGAGGATCTGAACCAAATATATCCAGCGGTTGCATTCAAACATGAGAACCTGAAATGTCTTAAAACATCATCCCCATATTTATGATTCTGTGACTTTTTGTTAATTTGATTTTTATTAAAAACTTTAAAAATCTAAATTGATGTATAAAGGTTTTTTTTTTTTCTGTCGTCAAAAAGGAATAAACAAAATTTTCGTTTTCTGGGTTAATGAAATTAGCTGTAAAAAGAAAAGGGTCGATTCTTTTGTTTTTCTGTTTTTTATTATAACCAGAACGAATATGCTCACTTCCAGATGTTGGCATGAAAATGTTCTCATTTCATCAACTGTTTCTGCCTAAGACCAGTCAGTAATCATCCACTCGTCTGTTAGTTTCCCTGTAGGGAGATATGCCCAAAATGTTCCTAAGGCAGCATGTTTAACTTTTAAAAAGTGCGTAAATGCAGGATTTCACCACAAGATGTCGCAATGCTGCAGTGCGTTGTTTTCACCACTTTTACAGGAATGTTTGGGAATTCAAGAACGCAGCAGACATTAGCACAATATTTATAGCCTGAATTGTTTAGGAAAAGTGGACCGACGCTGGTCTGAGGATTTACCTCCATTAAATTAAATCTTATTTATTAAATTAAATCTAAGCTGGTCAAAGCATTTTAAGAAAATATTTATTGTTGCCATTTTGAATACAACTACCATTCATAGCTTTTAGGGTAAAATATTGGCTAATATTTAACTATGTGTCTTGGTTAAAACAAGAGATTTAAAAAAAAAGTTTCTCAAGCAAACTCTAAATTCTAGATTAAATGTTTAGTTTTTGAGAGGTGTTTAGCTAGGTGAGCATGAAGCCTAATTTAAAGCCATCTGTTTAAAGAAAAGCAATTATTAAATCGGTTAGCAACTGCAATTCTGCATATACATCAATAATTAGGACAGAAAAATGTATTGATAAAACTCAAATTCCCAGCATGCACTGCGCAGCACAGTAGCCAAACTACAGTAGCAGTGACAGGCTGTTAACTCTTTGAATTACATTGAACTGTGATGGAGGCAGGAGTCTTCTTACATCTGCAAAGTATAAAATTATCTTGATTCATGAGAGTGTCTTATACATGGGCAACCCTAGACAGGGGCCCACAGGGGCCCACAGGGGCCCACAGGGGCCAGTGCTCCTGTGGAACTGCTTCTGGCCTCTGTTATGGCCCCTACATACAAAATATAAATATCAGATATAACAGTAATTTGTAAAATGTGCAATTAAATCTACCATTAAATAACTGAAAACATTTATAAAATTATGAATTTACCAATTAGATGGTAATTATTTATTATAGGGTGTAGAAGTTTCTAATAAATATAATTTAGTGCTGTCAATCGATTAAATTTTTTTAATCGCGATTAATCGCATCAATGCCTAAGTTAACTCGCGATTAATCGCATTTTAATCACACATTTTTTTTCTGATTGAAAATCATTTAAATACTCTCGATGACATACAAAAAATACATACAGGTTAGTCTTGTGCCAATGTTTTTTTTTTATGAAAACAGGTCACAGATACTGATTTATGCCATAGAAACATATGGCAAGAAGATGTGGAGGCATGTAGCA
>NW_015150770.1:391081-393509 GCF_000732505.1 Cyprinodon variegatus | reverse complement strand
AGTCTCCAGACTGATCTGCGAGTGAAACCTTGAAAGCTCGCGGGATCAGGATGGTCTCACCAGGCTACCCTTAGAATCCTGCCAAATTACTGCGGTCAGCAGCGATTCTTCTGCTGTACTTGTAGAAAATCCACCAACTGGAAATATTGCCAGTATCATTTGTAGAATGAGGTTTGCGTTGTGTGCTGATATAAACAGCTTAAATCAGGGAAGCATGTTATTTTTATAAAACCAGTCACATATACATAGAATATCGATAATATTTGAAAGACATTCCTGTTTTCTCACAATTTCTGAATGCAACAGCGGGTAATATTTAAATTCAGCCTGTCGTTATGTGGAGGGGTTAGCAGTTTGAAACAACAAAAATAACTTTAATCCAAGAAGACGTTGCTTTTCTGTTTTCTTTCATTTTCAGTTTAAAAAAAATCTTTAAAATAATTTTGTTCAGTTTAAAAAGAAACATTTTTCAAACAAACTTCATGTCCCCAACTTAGCTCCATACTTTTCACCTTTTCTTGCATCCAGTCCAGAATGTTGCATATTTTTTTTATATTTAATTTCCTGGACAAACATTAAAGGGATAAAGATTTAAAAAAAAACTTTGTGTACGTTCCATTTAATCCCCAAATACTCTGAGACGCCAAAATAAAAGCAGGTTAATAGATTCAGAAAGCAGTGCTTGATGGAATTACAGTCTGAATCTAGCTGTTCTGTTTCTGGATTTAAAGGTCTGTTAGAGAAAAGCAACCATCTTAAAAAATGAAAGAAGGAATCAGAGAGGAGAACCCGTCAGAGTTTGTGTTAATTCCTGATTTAATGAGACGGTGAAAAGTTCAAAAGCTTATTTATGCCTCAGCGACTGGAGGAGTGGATTCCTCTTCCTTTCTCTCAGTGACCCATCTGAACAACCATCTTAGTCGACTTTGTTCTGGCTGATTATTTATTGTTCAATCTGAGCAATAAAAAATAGAAATAATAAAAAACAGATCCAAATCTGAGCTTTGTTTCTATGTGCAGTTCCCACCCAGGAGGACATGTCCAGCCTCACCCCAGACTCGTCTCCAGAGTGAGTATAAACCTAACCACTTATTGTTGCCTCTAAGATGAAATCTGCTCAGTCTCCAAAACCACTGAAGCTGCAGGATGGAGGCGAGACGGCGGGAAGCAGCTGTACGCAGCGTCGCTCGACTGATGCGCCGCATCACGTTGTTGCTCAGGAGTCACGCTGTTATAAATAACCGTGACAGAAATAGAAGAGTGCAGGAGGAGAGAGAGGCTGGAAAATGGATCCGCTTCAGTCTTTAAACAGAGACCTAAACGGCTCACAGATCATTTAGCTGTCGGTTGGTCATGTGATCCCTTTCTCAGGATGTCCTGATACCATTTCTGAGGTTCAAGTTAAGAACTTTCAAGGATTTTCCAGTAGAATTCTTTTTCACTATCATGTATGAATGAATGTTTACATCCTAAGACATGAAATCGATTTGATTCTGTTAGGTCGGTTCTGATTGGTTCTGTGTTTCCAAACTCCTCTGCAGGCTCGCTAAGAAATCGTGGTTCGGGAACTTCATCAACCTGGAGAAGGAGGAGCAGATCTTCATAGTGATCCGGGACAAACCTCTGAGCTCCATAAAGGCCGACATCGTCCACGCCTTCCTCTCTGTGAGTGGAAGATGAATCTGCCCACTGGTGACAATAAGGAAGAACCCAGAGAAAATAATCATTGATGTTTGAAAGAGGAAAACCGCTGGATAATCCTTCATTCCTCTGCCTCCCATCATTATTTTTCTTCTTTATTGGATTTTCCAGATTGTCTTTAGCTTCTGATGTGATCTGCAGTCTAAAGACTAAAATGTTTGCATTAAAACTAAAACTTTTACATCATCAGATTCAAGGATAAGGAAATACAAAAAAAAAAATCATAAAACGAATTTTTTGATTTAAAAACAAGTTTCTGATTAAAACGTTTATCTATTAAAGGACCACTGTGTGATTGAGCCTGTATTTAAAATGCTTCCTGTCTTACAGTAGATTTCTTTATTTTTTCAAAGTGCATCTGTTGCAGAAGAACAGGAAGATTTTCTTCCTCTCTTCCTTCTGAGCAGCTCTGATGGAGCTTCTGGTAGATTGATGTAATTCCTTTTTTAAAGCCATTTTGGATGAAAACAGCAGTAAAACCCCTGCCTGGTGTCGGCTGCTGATTTATTCAATTATTGAAGATTCCTGTTAAACAAAAGGCTCTTTGAGGTTTAGATCATATTTATCAAATATTTGAGGAATTTGAACGAAACCAACGTGCGATTGATGTGTGAAGGTCGAGCTCTGAGGGGAATCCTGTTAGTTATTCAGGCGTTTTGGGACAAAGAAATGATTAAATTAGAGATGTCCCGATCCAGGTTTTTGCACTTCCGATCCGATACCGATA
>NW_015150770.1:383649-390271 GCF_000732505.1 Cyprinodon variegatus | reverse complement strand
GTCCCGATCCGATCCACGTATCGGATCGGGACAAGCCTAGATTAAATCATTTCTTTAAACTTAGAAAAATCAACCTCCCTGCTCTGTGGGGAAGCTTTGGTTGATTGGATCCGACTTTTGGATCTAACTGCCTTTTTATTCATTCAGGGGACATTTAGATACTGTTCCCTTATTGAAATGATTCCCTCATCATCCCTGATCTTTAGAAGTCTGTACTCTTCCTTTGGTTTAAAACTGTTTTAGTATCAGACAGAAAACATAAATGCTCCAATCTAACAAAATACAAGAAGGTAGGACCGTCATCCATGTCTGGAAGGAGTTATAGAACCATGGAGAAAACACGGAACGACATGGATCAACCATTAATGAGTTCGTCTCACATTCCCTTAAAAAGAAAAATATACAACGAACTAAAGAGACGAACGGTAAAAAGCAGGGTCAGACATGGCGGTGGAGGTGTGATGCTTTGGGCTGTAATTGATGAAACTATGAGTTCTACTATTTAGCAGCTGTTCTTGAAGGAAAACCATCAGCTGCACCGTAAAGAAACCAAACCTCATCCCTGAAAGATCGTTTTTTCCCTTCAGCTCGGCTCAGACGGTGGAAAAGCGTTTCTCCTAAATCCATTCAGACCAAACTCAGAATCAGCAGGGAGAATAAACTCTAAATTAAAAACAACTTTATTACTCTGGACATGAAAATGATTAACAGAGCAGTACAGAATCTTTAATAAGGACATATTTGTTTGTTTTGTCACTTAAATAAATACAATTAAGAAATAAATCCACACTGAAACAAGGAATCTGACTGTAAGTAACACTGAACTAGTGAAACTGTTTAAAAAATCATAAGATTGTTTACAGTAGATGTTAGAACTGCGCTATGATGCTGCAGAAATCATGGAAACCAGCCTGAAAATGGCTCCTGTTGCACCGCCTGCTTATAAAAAAACACAAATCCAGTAAAGCCTCAATCATTTGGAGAAATAAAAATAAAAGGACAAACATTTATAGAATATCTGACTATCATAGAGAAATATGTGAATCGTTGAAAGATGAGATTTCAGCCATTGTAAAACATTAATTGGGTTAGTTTGACTCAAACTGGGAATGAAGGCTGCAGCGTGCGACACTGCAGAGACCAGATGCAGTGATGTAATGAAAAGAATGTCCCTTCTGCTCCTAAAGTAACAAACTGAATGCTTTAATGCATAAAGGAGTCCATCAGTGATTGTATAAACAAAAACCTTTTAGATTAACTTAGATTTGATTCTTTTATTTATTTTTTTCTGCTTTTCTTTGTCTGATATTCGAATTATTTTTACATCCAGTTTGTTTCTGTTCCCCTTCTGTCAGTCTGAGTTGAATCTATTTCATAGCGATGCTCTGTGAGCTGCAGACGCTGACGATGCTTAAACGCCTCCACGCGTTAGACGCCTCCCGTCCGTCACGCCGCCTCCTCCCCGCTGACGCTCTGTGTCTCCGTCTGTCCAGATCCCCAGCCTCAGCCACAGCGTCATCTCTCAGACCAGCTTCCGGGCGGAGTACAAGTCCACGGCGGGGCCGACGGTTTTCCAGAAGCCGGTCAAGTTCCAGGTGGACATCACGTACACGGAGAACACCGGCGCCACCAAGGAGAACGGCATCTACTCCGTCACCTTCACCCTGCTCTCAGGTACACACAGAACATGCAGCGTGTTAGGAGGAACACGTTGCTTCTATGCTGATAGAATAATAAAACCAATCAGTAATAAAGGACGTGTTTTCTTCAAGGGTCGGTTCTATGAATGTTTGTGCAGAAACAGAGAAACCAGCTGTCCTCCTGACATTTATGGAGACGGCTGAGTCTTTATTTCTGATGATTTGAACAAATGTTCTGGATCATTATCCAGCAGAACCGGACATGTTTTCACAGAGCTTGACAAAAGATTAAATTCAACCAAGTTGTTTGTGTGTTTGGACAAAATGTGGGCCCACAGCATCATGGGACCTCCTTTTTTACACGGCAGACGTGTTTTTCAACTTTAAAATACTTGGTTTTATGGAACAACACAATGTTCAGAATTATAAGGCGGGAAGAAAATATTTTCACAGAAATCTTGTTTCTAAAACATCTCAAGCTCAACCAGAGTGGACAGACGACATCAGGGAACACGGATTAGTTAAATTTAGGTTTTGACTTTGACTAGGCCGTTCTGAAGCCTCCATTGTATCCGCAGACGGATGCTCAGGGTGGCCGTCCTTCACGCAGTCTCAGATCTTGATTTGCCTTTGCTTTAACTCTGAACAGTCCCCCAGCATGATACTGCCACCACCATGTTTCACTGTGGTCATCTTGAGTTTTGGTTGAACTGAAAGTTTGGGTCAGATTCCAGACCGAATGCCTCTGCTCAATAGTTTGGTGACTTTTGAAGGTTGAGACTGATCTAATTTTGTGTATCAGAGAGAAAGAAAAACTTCTTGCATGGTTAAGGTTTTTTTTTTGTTTGGAGAACGAAATTTTAGAACCCAATTATCATTTGAATTCTTCAGATGATGCCTGGGTTGATGGCATTGTAAGAAGGTTTGTGATTTTTTTCTCCAGGTCCGAGTCGGCGGTTCAAGCGCGTGGTGGAAACCATCCAGGCCCAGCTTCTCAGCTCCAACGACCAGCCAGGCATCCAGCCTCAGATATCCGGTAAGTCACTCACTTCCTGTCAGCCCTCCTCCTCCTCCTCCTCCGGACATGCCAGCACAGCCACAGCACACCTCGGCCTCGGAGCAGCCTGGCACACCGCTTTAAGCGCACAACATCGCCCCGTGCATGCGCCCCCTCCCCCATGCCACGGGCTGCACACCAACATGCACAGCAGTGTTAGCCAGCCTCTGTGGAGACGTTTCTAGACCCACAGCAGCTGTAACCTCCCCTCCACAGACGGCGCTGGGCTCAGCAGAAACTCGCTCCGTCAGACAGCCTGATGGATGCTTCCAGCGAATAGTTCAGGATGGGTTCTGATTTTATAGGTTCTGCTTAAAAAGACGGACTGAAGGAAAGAAAGAGTGACTGTGTCCTCCAGGTGTCTCTCTGTTATCTTCATGTCCTCACTGTGTTTGTTTACTTGATAATGGTTCCCTCTTGTGGTAAAAAGCAGTAACTGCAGCCATAGTATCAGTGCCACACATGGGAACCGTTATCAGGACGGCCGTCCTTTACTGTCCACATCGCCGTCCCCCCCACTCTGGCTTGCCTTTTCCATGCCGTCCTGCTTCCCGTCATCCACAGCTTGACTCCAGATCCTCCTGGATGGACTGAATCACCAGCATGCTCCACCGAAAACTCCAAACCATGCTCCCAGCGCCGGCTCAGACCGGACCTTTGTGTGTTTTCTGGTTTTGCTGTCATCTGGATCCGTTTCCGGTCTCAGTAACACGGAATCTGCATGTCCAACAGAACATACCTCACAGCTGTGTCCACATGTGACCCTGATGAACTTCTCTCCGTCTGTCTGTCTGTCTGGTTTAGTTTTTTAACATCAGCTGAAATGTCAGACTATGAATGTTCGGCTTATTCCTCAGAAAGAGACCTTCGACCTGAAAATGGCCAATCAAGCACAGTGTCATGTTATTATATCAAACAATCAGATCAATCATCTCCAAACTTTTTCCACCTTCAATGTGACTTTTATACTGCACAATGTAATAAAACAAACATCAACACTCATAGATCTGGTATGGAGAGAGTTTCGTTCCATTATTGTTGCAAAGAACATGTTTTGTTAATCGAGTTAAAAAAAAGGCAATCTGTAGAAATGAAACTAATAAAAAAAAGGGTTGTAGAGGTTTTGGTTTATATATATTATATAAATATATAAGCTCTCTCTTGACCAATAGAACTGTTGCTCACATCCAGCAGACCAATAGAAATGCGTCTTGTGAAGCATAAACATATTTTTGTAAACTTTTCTTGTAATTTTTAAAAGGGAGAAAAAAATAACTACACTCCAAAGTTACAATAGTTTGGGAAAAAAGTAAGAACTTTTTGGTTTGTAACTCACGGAACAGAGTATTTGTAGAAAAACATCTAGAAATAAAATAAAAACTTTTATTTCTCTCTGCACCTTCAAATCCATAAGTACAATGCAAACATCTTTGAATTAAAATGACCTTCACATCCTGCTCCTAGAAGGAAAATTTTAATTCTTAAAAATATAATTTTTTCTAAAAATATAAATTTAAAGAGCAAAATATGAGAACGCTTTTTTTAAACTAAAATATTTTTTTGAAGCCTAATTCAAATTTCCATCCTATTTGTTTGCAACAATAATGGAATCAAATTCATTCCATATACGTTCTGGTTGAGAAAACATCCTCAGGCCTGTATCCATAATTTAAGGTATAAATGGCGCCTATGATTGACTGTAAAGGTTCCTGTAGAGGCAGAGGAACTGAGCCAAACATTCGGGTCTCTAGAAGGTGTGGTGCTGAAGTTGGTCGCCAGGTGCCCCGCCTGGTGTTTCTGACACTGTCCTCTGCTCTCAGATGGCTCTCAGCGCTCAGCTTCCAAAGCCTCCAAACGTGGTAAGACCCGATCAGTGGGAGGTCCGGTTAAACGGGACCAGCTCTGGCTTTTAACACGTCACAGCAGGCTTCCTGGAGGCTTGTCACCAACACCACCAGCCTGAGCTAACGCGTGTGTCTGAGAGAGTGAGAGGGAGTTTCCATCTTAGCCGCTTATTTTAATTCAACGCAATTTATTTTTATTTAGACCAGAAAATAAAAAAATTTAAAAGGAAATAAATACTTTAGATAACCAAGTCATTTATGAACAACTAATCTAAAAGTATTTATACAAAATAGAGTTATTTTTTAAAACCTGATAGTTAAAAAGGTTCTGTTAATATGCACTTAATAATTTGTCTGCAAAGACAATAATCTAAATAAATGTTTTTTTCTTCTAATCTTTTTGTTTTCTTCATACTTTGAAAATAAGACAGTAACCCAATTAAATTTATTATTTAGTTTAAAGTGGTACAAAGAGGAAAAAAAGTTTTTTACAGTATAAATTTGTGTTAATGAAAGAATAAAAAAAAGAAATAATTCAATCTGTGGCTGAATTCAAATTCATGGGCTGTATCCTCCATGGACCCGTGAAAATAAGGAGAACGGAAGAGTTTTGGCTCTGAATTCAAACAGGTCTAACGTTCTGCGGCTTTCACTGCCGTACGCTCTGTCGCCTGGCAACCAAAAAGTAGGAAATGATGAATACTGGACTTTTTAATACTGCATCATTTTAGATTTACATTTTTTTATTGTAAAGTGAACAAAGACTTCACTCATGAGTATACAGAGTGGAATAAAGGTGACAACCACCGGGAGCATCAACAAATATAAGCTAATGTTATGATATAAAATAGGTAGAAAGATATAAGTAAATCTAAACAATGTATATATAAAAACTATATCTAAAAAATCCCTTATATTCAACAAAAAAAGTACTTAAGCAAATTGTGCAAAAAAGCAATTAAAAAAGTCCCCATACTACAGATATTACAGCCAAACCCATTTACATAGTAACAGATAAAAACTGTTCAATAAATAAAACATTACCGCCACATATCTGACTCAATAACCATTTAAAAAAACTATTTTCATTAGTTTCAAACAGAACTATTCACATATTGTATTATATTAAACTGAACTTCCAATATTCACCACTGTCCCGGGCCAAGTACCTTTTTCCTCTGATCATGGAGCAGCCGGCTTGCTTGGTCTCTAAATGAATCATGGGATATCCAAGGCCGTAGGATACACCGGACCCGTCCTTCAAAACGGGCAAAGAGAAGGACGCATTTATCGGCTGCAAAACTAGGAGCAATGGCATCCGAACAGACCTCCACGTCTTCGGCCTTCGAATCTGGCCTTCGGAGGAAGCATCCCATGAATTAGAATTCAGCCCATATTAAATTGAGAGCTCCAACAACTGATCCTGAACAAAATCCAGAAGGATCTGGAATGAAGAAAGAACTCAGTGGATCAGAACCAGACAGCTGATCAGTGACAGGAAGCAGAGGAAGAGGCTTCAGTTTGTCCTGGAGTCTCACCAGTCCAGATTCAGCTGGTTCCAAAGAGAGGGAACCGGCATTACATCATAGGTCCAAAGTTAGTTTGTCCATCAGTGAACTTCATTAGATTCTAGGTCCAAAGATCAAAAAACCTGAGTCATCACACCTAAACCCAGAACCAGAACCTAGGCCAGAACTTTGACTGAATTTGAGGGGAATTAAAGCAGATCTGGGGTCCGTTTCAAGAACCAGTTTCTAGAAACTTTGAATTTATGAAGCCTAATGTCTGGAACTCTGAGTTTTCGGGTTTCATAAAAACTGCTGGGATTTAGTTTAATCAACTCTAAGTCGGTCCACTTAGAGCTAAATACGTGTTTAACAAGTATGAAAAGCCATTATCACTGAAGCCCTGATTCGACGGGTCACCATGGCGACAGGCAACAGGAAGTGCCTATTTCACCCCACTGGAACTAGACACTTTAATGTAGAATTGGAAAAAAAATGAGAATCAGTGCTACAGCTACAAAGGAAAGGAAAATGGGGAAGGAGAAGATTGCTGCTAGACTTAATGCGTAGGTTTTT
>NW_015150770.1:375776-382667 GCF_000732505.1 Cyprinodon variegatus | reverse complement strand
TCACAACACATGTCATCTCAAGGCACTTTACAGTTCAACCAGATCATACAGTCAAATTGATACAAAGTTTTCTATCTAAGGAATACCTTAGTAGGTTGTTACCACCTTGAATCCTAACCCTAAGGTAATTCCTTTTCCCTCAACGGAATTAATCTGTGTGTAATCTGAAAATAATTTCAGTAGTTCTTCATGTACTCAAAAAAAAAAATGATCTGCATGTCTCTCATATTAAACAAACCAAAGACAAATACATTTTGTATCCTGACAACTGAGTTGTAGAATCCTCTCCTTGTAAATATTTAATTCTCTGTGAAGTAATGCCGATCATTCTTAAATAAAATCTTAATAATAGGAGGTAAAAATGCAGCTCCAGACTAGCTTTAAATGTGGTGATGTCACGAGTACGCTTCTGTTCCAGTTGACCATAATTATAGTGCTCCAGTTCTTCCAGAGTCCACACTTTACTGTGTCCTTCTCAAGATCATACTTGGTGAGAACAATAATCCGTACTTACGTTCTTGGGAATCGAGAAACTGCCAGCTTTTCCCTAATTTCAGGTTTAGAAAACTTAGTTTTTAAACCTGCTTCATGAAATGGACCCTGGATCAGAAACGTCTATAAAAACGATCCAAAAGCAGCAGCAGTGAAACTCTTCAGAAGAATCAAAGCAAAAAAAGTTAATGTCAACCTTTAAAAAATTAAATTAAAAGAAGGTAGAGATGTTAACAAAAAAAAAAGAATAAGATGCTAACAATCTTAATTTAAAAGATTAGGAAAAATGTATTGTTTGTTATAACGGTGCAAGAAGCTCCAGGGCTTAACCAACATTTACCTAAACTGTCTGCACAAGCTGAAGTTTTTCTATTATTTCATGTTCTTATTTCTTTTCCCTGTTAAAGGGCCATAGAAATGATTAGATAGCTGGATGTGGGCCCCTGAGTGATTGGCTCCTAACCATCCTTTGCATGCTCAGACTTCACTGAGGGTCAGCAAAACCTTTCTAGAGTTCAGCAGAGCAAAGAAAAACCACTGACACTAAACACCACACACTAATGTGAAAATGTGTTCGTCTCAGATGAGTGATGGTAAGTTTCTATGACGACGGCACATTTATCTCCACCAAAGGGCATCCGATGTAAAGGAAACCCGGTTCTGCACTAACTCTGGCATTAATATGTGACGTGTAACCATGTTTGTTCTGTTTATCGTTGCATGTTTTATTGACTGTATGAAAATAATATTTGTCCTTGAAAACGGATGCATTTTCTGTGAGTGCTGTGATGGATGTTGACAGTGATGTTGGGTTCAGTGGAGCTCTGGAAGACGCAGCGAAGAGCTTTTTATTGTTGGAAATGACTTTAACATAAAATAACCTTTTATTTCATAAAATTACCTTTTCTTTTGATAACTCAGTCTCAATGTGTGAGGTTAAAGAACGGAACACTTCAAAGGACGGCTTAGTCCATTCTTTAGACCAGGGGTTCCCATAGCGACGGTCAGGACCCCCCGGCAGTCCTGAGATGATTTTGACAATCATTGTGATGTGATTTCTAAATTATATGGAGGACCAAAATATATTACGAAATAAATAAATGTACTTTTAAATATGTAGATATTATAAATTTAACAGTACATTTATTTATTTTGATTTAATTATTACAGTAAATATATTGTGAGATTATAAAATGCACAATTTGATATTAAAATTTTCCATTAAATTATTAAAAAAACATTGAAAAGGTGGCTGCATAGTGGTTAGTGCGTAGGGCTTGGAATCGTGAGGTTGTGAGTTCGAAACCTACTCCCAAAGGCTGCCTTTATGGGTTCCTGAGCAAAGACCCTTAACCCCACACTGCTCCCCGGGCGCCGCAAATGGCAGCCCACTGCTTCCCAAGGGGAGGGTTTAATGCAGAGAGTTCATTTCGTTTCACCGTACTTGTGACAGTGTAATGACAATAAAAAAACACTGAGAAAAAAAAAGGAATAAAATGTCATTTAAAAAAATTATGTATTTAAATATTAACACAATTCATAATAATAACCGTATTTTTCAGACTAAATTCATTTAGCACAAGAATAGGTTAGCAGCAAGCATTACGGAGAACAAATGTCCAGAATTCACACATTTTGTCATTGCTCAGCTCCTTCAGATCTCACGAAGCCTCATCTTTCAGTAGAAGCTCTTACTGTTTGTCATTTCCAGGATCCGTGCCGGAAGAACGATCCATTCTGTGCATCCAGATATACTTCCAGGTCGTCCTCGATTTTAGTTTGTTAAAAATATCTAAATGATGTTTTCCCTTACCAAAAAATAGTAAACGTACTAAAATATAATATGTTAAACTTTAACACATTATATTTTACCTTTAATGGTTAATAATGGGTTCCTTGAGAAAATAAATGCCTTAAACTCCTTTCTTTTATCACTTGTCTCGAGCTACACCGGAAATGGGATCCTACGCTACATCCGGGAGCTAACTTTCTTTGGCAAAATCTAATGTTTTATAGTTTTATGTTTTTGTTTCATTTTAACCTTATGCTATATAGAGCGTTATCAAAAGAAAGAAAAAACTAAAATGCAGATAAACATGGTTTAATCTTATTTCACCGGACTGCTCTGAGCAGGTCTGATAATCACGTGAGAAGCAATCTAAGGTAGAAAATGTACAAAGCATAAAAATTGTCTCCCAAAGTTATAAAACATTTTTTGCGGATGTGTATTACTATTCTTTGGTGAGTTAAGGATAGAAATAATTAGTTTAGTACCATAATCACATTATTTATGGATACCTGGATGTATATCTGTTCGCACATGAGCGGAACGGATCGGGTAGTGACACTGCTGAGGGAGCTACCATCCTTTTTCATCCCTACTCCAAGTTTTATGTAGAGCTCCCCCTACAGGTTTGTTGGGGGACAGTTCAGTAGATATCAGAGGCTCATAGCTTGCTGAAGTTTATACACTGAGGAAAAAAAGTATTTGAACACCCTGCTATTTTGCAAAGTCTCCCACTTAGAAATCATGGAAGGATCTGATTTTGTCATTGTAGGTTAATGTCCACTATGAGAGACATAATCGGAAAAAAAATTCCAGAAATCTCCGTATTATTTTTAAACTATTTGTTATGTTGGTAATTTTAGGGGTCAGGAGTTGAAAAGTTTGGCAACCTCTGCTTTAGACCAACAGGAAGTAAATTTTTTTTTCACACTTTATTTCAGTTTCAGCTGTGCTTTAAATCAATAAAGATTACTGTAACTTACCAATAAAACAACACGTTTTAGGTGCTTTTACAGTTTTTAAGGCAATAATGTAAATATAGAGGAAATATCTAGAGAAAAGAAAGGACTTGATGAAACTAAATCCTGCTTTTCACATAACAAAAAATTAAAGTTTTTTTTTGTTTTTATCTTTTAAATCTCTGATATTTTCTTCATAGTTATTGTCAAACTAATTATTTTATTTTGTTTGTGTTTAATTGTCCTTTTAAGGTGATCTAACAGAATCTTTGGTTCCGAGTGGTATTCGGAAGTCTTCCAGTGCTCCGTTTGGGCCCTTCATCATGCAGGAGAACCTGAGACTGAAACCAAGCAAACAAAAGCAGAAAATGCGTCTCCTCTTATTTAGGACAAACCAATACAGGTCCAAGCCAACAGAACATAACAAAAAGTTCAATTCGGACGTCGTTTTGTCCAAATGCAAACAAGTGATGGGGATGGAGAACATTTTAAATCCACAACAAGAACCGGCACCATGGGACAGGAACTATTGGCACAGCAGGCAGTTACCGAATCGTCAAACAGTCCAATCAGATGCTTCTAGCAGCTTGAGATCCAAGGATCAGAGGGTTCGGGAAAGAGTCGGGTAGATATTTGTTGTGATAATCATTTTAGGATTTTCCAAAAACAATCAGCATCCAAACAGAAGATTAAAGTAAAAAGAAACTTTTAATATGGATTTTTAGCTGTTCTGTTTACAGAGTTAAGATCTGGGTCAGTCTGGCTAACTCCCCCAGGGGACAAACATCGATGTTCTAGATCACATGGTTCCTTTTTCTACCCAAAAAGTTTGCCTCAAAAGACAAAAACTGCAAATTCAGCAAAGCAACTAGCTGCTAGACTTAAGACATAGCACCTAAGCATCTTCTAGCATCTCCATGCTCTTTGGTAAGATGCATTCACTGACCAGAACGATATCAGATCTTTGAGATTCTAGCCGCTAACGTTGATATGAGGTATTTTTTTATGCAATATCTGGGCTTTCCCTCACCTTTTGGATTGTACGTAGGGTGATTCAGCAACTGCCTGAGACGTCATGGCTCCAGTTTTATGCTCTGGTACCGGTCCCTGATCAGCCAGCTCTATAATCAGATTATTTCCAAATGAAGGTGAATGGGATTAATTACCTACAGAGGCATCGGTCTCCTTTTCTCCTGGTCCACTCCTCATCTCATCACCTCCTCTTCTTCTCCTCATGTTGACCCCATTGCTCATCTGTTGTTTGTTCTCTCTCTCTTTTTGTTCTTTCTTTTCTTCCCGTCTGTGTAGGCAGCCCGTTGAGTAACTTCTTTGACGTAATTAAACAGCTTTTTTCAGACGAGAAGAACATCCAAGCGTCGCACCCCCCAGGCAGCCCTACCTCGACTAGCTCCCCCACCAAGCATGCTCCCGGAAGCAGGCCCAACCAGGCCCCTCCCAATGACTCTAAATGCCCCCCGGGCAAAGACAAAACAAAGATGGCCGCCAGCAACAGGACACAGGAACACCCTTAAGGAGCGGTAGCTGTGCATGACTAGATGAGACGCAGTAATCAGGTCATTACGAAGCAGAGAGCTGCTAACTTTGCCCTTTAGCTCGGAGTGAAAGTAACAAAAAAACTAAAATCTACTTTTTGCCTCTAACTTTTGTACTATATCATGGGAATGGCTGAGTTTAAAAGTCGATCAGTATTTTAAAAAACTAGCAGCAGATGTAGCTTTGCTGTCCCTCCTCCCTGTGTCCCTCTATGTCCTCCTCACATGTGTGATGGCTTGACTTGTCTCTGCCACCAGGGATCATCCATAATAACTATTAACCTCGACGGCTCCTCAGCAGCAGCCCGCCGCCACCAAACCCAGCCCAGCGCCCCGGAAAAGGAGTCCAAACGCAGAACGTCTCAGAAGAGTTGTACAAAGGAAATAAGGCCTTAAGACAGTGATGTTTGTCAATCCCATCCCCCCCCTCCCCTCTCATCCGTTTTTCTTCCAGTTTTCCCCAAATGTACATAAAAAAAAAGCAAATTACACAAACTGACATCTTTACGGATCATCAGACTTGAATCGGTGGAGTCGAGCAGAGGCGGACGGAGCGACGGACACTGGCTGGACTGTAGTTCGTTTTAATGTTGAGTTTCTTTTTGGAAAGACAACTTCTGAGGACTTTTCCAGTAATCCTGGATAGAAAAGGTGGCGAGTTTGGCCACGAGATAAAAATGAATGATCTGTTCTGTTTTTACAGACCAGCTAATGATCTGACATGAAATTTTAAGTTGGTTTGTATTTCTGTTAAGGCGCGGTCACACCAGAAGGGAAACCTGTCCCCCTTTTATACAGTTAACTTTGAACAATTTAAACCAAACAAAGAGGAAGTGATTCAAGTTATTAAAACCTGAACATATCCACCTGACAAAAAGATACATCTTCCTAACTTCCCTCTAAAGCTCTGCTGGATGTAAACTAATTTACCCCACATTAAAGAATGACTACTAAAACCTGTTTATATGTGCAGAGCTACTGTTGGACCAGATACAGGGGTGGAACCTACTGATATGTTTAGTCTAAACTAACCCAAACATGGCGACCTCTAACTGATTGAACGCCCTCTATTGAAAGCGGTAACCCAGACCCAATATTTGCCTCTTCCTTAGGTGTTCTAACATCCCTCTAGTTTGTTCTGCTTCTCCTCCCTAGTTAACCTTTGACCTGGAGAGCACAGAAGGCCCAGACAGAGCTCCTCGCACCCAGCTCTCACATCACCATCTTTAGACTTTAAAATAGTTGACGCAGGTCCTGAAACCACCACTAAGTGTTTGCTACTAACAACATTCATCAATTACGATGAATGTTTTTACCCAACTCTTTCGCTGCTGATACGGTTCAACATGTCATCAGAGCCCAGCCTCACTATGAAGGAGGCTTATTTTAGCTGGATCAGCTTTTGACCCATGACTATGGATGAGGGGAGTTCTGAGTCGACCCAGAACCTACTGAAGGGCCTGGATTCCGTATCTGACCTGGGTCACTCTGTGATCCTGTTCAAATGAATGACGTCTCTTTTGGTGGAAGACAGTAGATGCTGGCATGAGGGTCAGAGCATATCAGTGCAGCTTAGGGAAGGGTTTTGCTTTTAGCTTAGCTCCCTTTTCACCATTTCAGCCTGAAATTGACTCCTTCTGGCAGCAGCCAAGGCTCCGCTCCATCCTGGCACCTAAACTCTTGCTCTCCCTAACTTTATCTAGAAACTGACCTTTGACCTGTAGGGGGCAGTGCACTGTGTTACTGTTGGTGACATAGCTTTTGTCGATATAACAGTTTCTCCTTGACCATTGGTGAAGTAGTTGTTGCTAACTTAGCTGTCGGAAGCACAACAGTTGCCGATTAGCCATCGGTAGCTAACACAGCTGTTGCTAACTTAGACGTTGCTGAAGTATCTGCTACTAACTTAGCCATCAGTGAGTAACTGTTGCTTATGTAGCTCTCGGTGAAGTTAGTGTTGCTAACCTGGCCTTCGGTGAAGTGGCTGTTAGTAACGTAGCTGTCATGAAACTGTTGTTGCTAACCTAGCAGTCGGTGAAGTGGCTGTTTCTAACTTAGCCCTCAGTCAAATAACTGTTGCTCACGTAGCCATCAGTGAAGT
>NW_015150770.1:348862-375197 GCF_000732505.1 Cyprinodon variegatus | reverse complement strand
TGTTGCTAACTTGGCCATCGGAGAAGTAACTGTTGCTAACTTGGCCATCGGTAAAGTGGCTGTTGCTAACATAGCAGTCGGTGAAGTGGTTGTTTCTCCTTAGTTGTCCATAACGTAACTGTGATAACATATCCTCGGTACCAGAGCTGATTCTAACAACCGTCACTGATGTGGTTGACATTTTATTAAAAAGTTTCCAAGGACCAAATGAAGGTTTTTTAACATACAGTAAGCCCAGAGTGAAATGCAATGTTTACTCTCTTTCATTTAGATACAAAGATTTTACAGATTTCACAAAAAAGTTAAAGCAAAGATAAAAAAAAAAACCTTTATAAGACTTCAGCCTTGAACTCTAAGGATATTGTTCAAGAAGATTAGCTGTAAAATAAAAATCGTTGAATCCTTGAATTGTGACACTAGCACCACCCTCTGGTCCAACCTTATTAAGGTAGAATACTTTAATACCTTTGATTATTTATTGATGAAGTACTAAAAAAGATATGATGCAAACATCATGAATTAAATCTTTTTCCTGTTTTCAAAGCTTATTTTAGCTACAGTTGGTGCCCTCTACTGGCAGTTTAGTAGAATGCAACTCTATGAAACCTTGTTTTTTATTTTTATTTATTTTTTTTTGTTTGTTTGTTGCATTTGCAATTATCATTGTTTTCAAGGCATCCAGCGCTGACAGTTTCTGGTGTGACCACGCTTTGGAAAAGTGTTTTTGTTGTTTTGCACTTTTGACAGCACTTCGGTTACATTCAGTGTTTTTACATTTTGTTATTTAGTTTTCTTTGTATTATCTGCAGGTTTCAGACAATACTGAACTGCTGTGAATATTTTTCTATTGTTTTTTTTTCCATACGCTATTTATCAGTTATTTATATCAAACTTGTAAAGAATGTTCCTGAAATCAATTATTTAAATATATTTTTGTCACGTTTAATTTATTTTCTAGCCAGCGTTCTTTCCTTTTTCTATTTGTTTTTATCGGAGGACAGAAACTTTGTAATATATGTTTGAAACTGATTTGTTGTAATTTAAGAATGTAGACTTAGCCTCTTTGGGAGGAAAATGACCCATTTGTTGGTAACCGTCAGCTCCTTCTCCTCCCTCCTTTTCTGTGCTCATGAACACTCAGAGCTCACCAAACATTCATTGTGTAAATAAGCAGAGTTTCCTGACAGCTTATTTAAAAAAAAAACAAAAAAAACAAGGGGATTCCTGTTCTTAGCTTTGACCTCGTATGGTTGTTTGCATGTTCAACATTCGTCTTTTCTTTGCATGTCGCTGTTAAAGATGTTCACCTGTTCCCTTTTTCTGTCTTGGCTCTTATGCATTTTTTTACTCAATCTGTTTTCATTAGTTTAACCTTCAGATTTTTAGTTTTTCCAATGTATTATTTTTGCCGGTCTTCTTCCTCGTTCCCTTTATATTTGATTACTGTGTGCGCACGGTAAACTTGCAAAGCATCCTCTTCACTCATCTCTCTCGGAGAAGGACCCCACCGGCGTTCGAGGCGCTCACTCAGGCCAGCTGGGTGGGTCACCAGAGAAAACCTAAAGCAATACCTTCCATCATTCGCTTTTTCTACTGTGGGAATCCAGAGCACACTGAAAGGACTCGGAGCGCTGCCACTGAGCAGGATTACCACTGGCAATGTATTCCCTTGTGATGTTACTGTGAACAAATTCAGTGCTAAAGGAATAAATCTGTTGACTTTGGCAGGTTTCATACTTCATATTATAGTTCTTCATTTCTGTTAATTCAACTGACTTTGAACGGAAAATGGTAGAACTGAGCTGCTTCTAGTTTATGAAAGTAATTGGTCGACGTTAAAGTAGGAAATAACAAAAAGCTGTTTAAAATTAATAATTTTTTTGCATATTTTAGGAAAGGGGAAATGTATAAAAGTTTCAGCATTAAATATCCCACTAAAGGTGCACAGTTACATGTTTTGGCTTTTTTAAATTAATAACCAACTATATAACAATGGTTCAAAACAGAGTCTGCAGCCTTCTGCTCGCATATTATTAGTTTTTGATCTGTTTGTTAGTAAACAAAAATTATGAATATTTACGACTAAAGAGGTACGATAATGCACATGTTCACAGGGATGAACATGGAAGAGGCCTACTGCAATTAAAATAAAGTTTAAGATACAATATGAAAAACAGAAAAAAAAATTATTTTAGGAGCGGAACAGCGTCTGATGTTTCAGCTGCTGTTCCGCTCCGCTCTGTTAGTACGTCATATGCTTGGTTGATCTGATTGGTTTATTTGGCCCGTCTATCACCAACATAGGCCAATCAGCTAACCAGTATTTTCACCCCTTCCCAAAATTACTTCAACGGAAGGTTTCCAGATGGATATGCGGAGCCAGGTTAGGTGGCGGGTGGAAGTGGATGTTAGAGTTAAACAGGTATGTGGTACAAACTTTCTCACCAGAATAATAGAGGCAAACATATTTTGCTGGCAAGTTTCAACATTATAAGTTAATTTAGGTCTGTGTCTGTCTCCCTGTCAGTTCCACAATCAGCTTCTCTAATTGGTTGATGAGGCGCATTGAGCAACAAAAGTAACATTTTTCTAACTCCAGTAGCTGCAGCGTGTGAAGCACGTCATGCACATCAGAAGCTCATGAGGTGCTTCAGCTGCTCTAGACATGCTGCAGGACCTTTTGATAGCGCCTTGATGCACCTCAACCATGTAAACC
This sequence comes from Cyprinodon variegatus, assembly GCF_000732505.1. Taxonomy (NCBI): domain Eukaryota; kingdom Metazoa; phylum Chordata; class Actinopteri; order Cyprinodontiformes; family Cyprinodontidae; genus Cyprinodon; species Cyprinodon variegatus. Next base: position 372,481 of record NW_015150770.1, on the reverse strand, counting down.
AGCTGCTTCTGCTGCTTAAAGCACGTTAGGTGTACAATAAGTTTATTAGTTGCCATCTGGCTTTCTGGTCATTCAGCAGTACTCCCAGCAGGTGGCGCTTTTTGTCTTTTTATGTCTTTTCATTGCACATGGTGCTGGAATTATTTATTAGGCTCAAAAAGGGTCTAAACAAAATCAGGACCTTGATGTATGAAATCTTATTTTATCAGGATCATATCGCTTTTCTGGTACGTTTTGGAAAGACAGAATGTGTCTATGCACTTAAACTGTCAATAATTTTAGGCTGTAAATCATTCACTGAACTCTGTCTCTAGGTTTAACTGTTTTAACAATTGCAATGATCTGGTTAAAGTTATAATTCAAAGTGGTCAAATAACAGTTTGACTCTTCCAGATTCCTCTACTTTTGCTTTTTCTGTCAGAGATATTCCAAATAAAACTTTTCCATGAATAAGATGAAATAAACATATTCACTAAGGAGGAAAAAGGATGAAATAAACTTTGATCCATGTAAATAAAGTAAATTCAACCTTTCTGCGGCCATTTTTTAGACTGCTGTGTTTCTCAAATAGGATGTGAAACCATCTGACCTTTGACCTTGTGACAGGAAACCAACTGACCTGAATAAACTGATTCTGCTTAGAAGGAGTGACGGCTGCAAGATGGCTGAGCTGCAGCTGCTTATAAGGCTGCATGTATCAGAGATGGGCAATGTGGCGTCAACAAGTCATCTCCATGTCATGTATTTAATCTACCCAGCCAATTAACCAGGTGAGTCCAATCTGCACAGGTTAATTCACGGTGAAGATTGGACTCACCTGTTTAATTGGCTGGGTAGATCAAATACATGACATGGAGATGACTTTTTGACTCCACATTGCCCATGTCTGGCATGTATACATTTAAGCCTGAGTGATTTTAATCATGGCGGCTGTTCAGTCATTAAGGCTGAAGGGAATACTGGAGGTTAAAATGGAATTTTCCCCTCAGACTGAAGGCCAAAGACACATGATGCGTGTTTGAAGTCGGCTGTTTGTGCAAAAGGTACCAACCAGGAGACCTGAGCAGATCTTCTACCCTCGACACTCAGCATGAAGGTGGTAAAGTCTATCGATCAGCGTCGTCTCCAGGTGTTTGAGAACTGGCAGGTCCTGGTCCGGTCCCGATCCAGGCGGCGTCGCTGAGCCTGGGGAGAAAGATCCCTTTCTGATGGTACCGAGTAGCAGGCGGTGGAAGTCCTCTCTGTCCAGGAGCTGGTCCATGTTCTGCAGGAAGAACCCCTCACAGAACCTGCAGAGTTCAGCTGCTCCATGGTGCTGCAGACAAACGCGGGCGCTTTAGACATACCATCGATTTGGCCCATCTGACAGGTTTAAACCAGTTTTATATTTGGAAATCTCCTCCTCCTCTCTGAGGTTAAATTCAGCGAGGAGGAGGGGTCATTCTGTCAGTTTGAGGGTTCTGATCAGATGGTTGCGTTTCTGTACCTTGGCGGTCTGATAGACGCTCACGGCATTATCCAGAGTCAGACTCTGAGACAGCATCACCTCACAGCATCTCTGCAGACCTCGGAGTTGGAAGAAAAAGGCCACAGGCAGCAGCTGCAGAACAAAACATTAAAGATAAGCAGAGATGACGTCATCAAACCAGCAGGTAGACGATCCACCTGACTGACTCACTTCTCTTTGAATTGGAAACAGAACAAGAAGCAACCAGCTGTAGAACTAAACCTTTCTGTATTGATGGGGGATTTGGATGAACTCTCTGCTGGTTAATCTGTCTCCTTGAACTAAGAAGGTTTTGGGTTTGAATCCAAGTGACTGACTGCATCTATCAGCAGTTGATGTAAAATCAGCCCTCCTGTCTGAACATCTCTGTTCTGGCTCTGAAAGCCTGTGGGTTCTACCTTCTTGGCTTCAGCAGGAAGGATCTTCAGCCCGTCGGTTCCTCCACAGTACAGAGACCTCATCACCATCTGGAGGAGCAGAGACACAAACCTGTTTATCACCAAACCAGTCAGGTCTGACCCAATCTTCAGGAACCAGAAGTCCGATTCCCACCTGGAAGGTGCCGTACGTCATTTGGCTGATGTGGATGATGTTGTCTGGCGAATCTGCCAGCATCTGCCGGAACCTGACGGGTCCAAAAATACACAGTAAGTTCCATTTGAAAGAGTGCAGATGTTCCGGACCGGCTCAGAATCTGTCCTCTGTGTGAACCAACCGTTCAGAGGCGGACATCAACAGCACCCGATGAGCGAAGAACGGACGGCCTTCCACCATGAACGTCACATCTGACATCTCCTTGTTGTTCAGGAAGCGGATATCTGGCAGCAGAGCAGAAACGATCAACTGTCGGCCCGATTCAGCAGAACAGAACCTGCTTCCTGGCAGCAGTGAGGAGAATTACCCAGCTGAGTGGACCGAGCCACGTCCGCCGGTGGAACGGCGGGGACCGGGGAGCCGCCGTAGCAGTGAGACACCAGCGAGGCCAGCTGCTTGGTCAGAGCGTAGTCCTGCAGAGGAACCGGCGTCAGAACAACACGTCACTCAAACCTCCAGCAGTTCTCATTTCTATTGGCTTCCTTTGAAAAAATCGCCTGATATATTTGGCTGATCTTTTCTTCCACTGCAAAGTTATTTATTTATTTATTTCACACAGGTTTAAATGGTTTTATGTGTTTTAAAAATCAGATTCAAACATTGAAGGACTCCTTTGATCTCATAAAAATTTTACCTGATTTAAATACAAATTGGTCAAAATCAAAAATGTGTATTTTAGGCTTTTTAAAGATTGATAATGAGCCAGAAAACTGCAATTGTTGCACCGCTGCTAAACAGTGACTGGTTCCCAGTGGAGGGGAGGAGGCCTACCCTGCTGGTGGCCAACAGGCTGAACAGGAAGGGGATCCCTGCAGACAGCAGCTCGGGGCTGAAGTCCTCCGTCCTGATGGAGGGGAAGTCGCTGAGGAGGCGGAGGGTGACTTGGTTTCTGCCGAGCTGCTGGGCCCTGCGGAGCGACTCCAGCCAGGTGTGCAGCTTCCAGCGGACGCCTGGTCAGAGCACAGAGACGAGAGCAAAACAGGACTTTCACTGATAGAGATGACTCAGCATAAATCTGATCCCTGCATCCAAGAAGGTTTTCTTTTTTTTCTTCTAAATTATCACAGAACTAAATTAAGCTGCAGCATCAAATACTCAGCCTGTTTTTCTATTAAAATAATTAAGAATTATAAATCTTCTCACTGACGAGCAATTCTTTTAAGTTAATATCTTTAAATCTATTAGACAATATTAAAATAAATGTTTTTTTTTTTCTGTAGAGGACAGGACACGGAGAGCAAATGCTGCCCCTAAAAAGAAACGTTTTATCGCAGGCATGGAGTGGAAGAGATGCCGAGTTTGGAAGTAGAGACCAAACCAATTTTGCTTGTACCTAGTTAACCACATTAGAAAAATCCACAAGGAAATATTTGCTGATTGGGACTTTTTTTATCGTTTCATATTAGATTAAGCACTTGTTACCTCCTATTGTGTTCCAATGAATTAACAAATAATATTGTGCATGCTCTCCTCAAGCTCGAAGGAACTTGGAGTGAAGCTAGATGGGAGGAACTGTCAAGGCTGTAGGCGCTCTGGAGCGGAACGGGGCGCGGTGGTTATGGGGGATGTGGGATTTCAAGGTTAATATACTTAAAGCTAAGGTACGAGGCCATAGAAAGCTGGGATTCCTCTGTTTCCTTTATAAAGTTCCTTGCAGAACACAAAACACAAATTTTCTGCATGAGTTCAGGTAGAAGATAATCTTGGATCGATGGATTCAGACATTTCTGAGCCGATACCCACATACAAACAGTCGGAACGTTCTTTACAGCTGGAAGCAGCTCAGAGCGGAAGGAAAACAGAGGAGCAAACTGACTTCCTGTTGACTGAAAAGGTCAAACTGTTAAGAAGAATGTTGGAAGTTGAAGATTATCTTTGACTTGATTCTCTTCCATCTGGGGCTTTGGGTTTCGTTTCGGTCTGCAGAACTGATACAGAAGTGAGGATGACTAGAGATCTTCCTCTCACCCATCTCTCTCAGCTCCATGGTAACATCCAGGTATCCGTGCTCGGCGCTGTAATACGCCGCCTGCTGCAGAGCTTTCATCGTGGCTTTAGACGCGGAAGGAACCGCGCTCAGGGAGTCCGCCGCCGGATGCCGGGTCGGGTCCTCGGGCTCCTCCACTCCTTCAGCCAGGATCTCCTCTAGAGACAGGATGTCCTCCTTCCTGTGCGGCGGCTGAAGCAGTAGTCTCCTCACGATGTTCCTGCAGAGGGAAAAAAAATGCGTCTCAGAGTAAAACCGGCAAACCCAAACGTCCCTCTGGAGGCGAGCAGCACCTGTGTCCATGAGCTGCGGCGTAACTGAAGCAGTTCATGTCCTCGAACAGAGGGGGCGTCAGCGAGGTCCCATGGTGCGCTCTGAGCAGAGGGTCCGCTCCATGGGTGAGCAACAGGCAGACCATCTCATAGTTACCTAACAGGAGGAGACGATCCTCAACATCAGGAATATGAAGATGAAAAACCGAGGAAGTTACAGAGAAAGTTTCTCTTCTTTCACTAAAGACCTGCAGCTGCTGCAAGCTGCAGCGGCGTTTCCGCCGAGCTCTCCACTCCGTCCAGCAGGACTCCGCCTTCAACGTCGGCACCAGCCTCTAGCAGCAGCTGCCAGAGGAGAGACGGAGTTCAACAACCAGCTGTGGCTCCAGACAGGCTCAAACAGGGGGGTAACTTTAGCGCTCACCTGAGCCACACAGAGGTGACCGTGCAGCACAGCAAACGTCAGCGCCACCCAGTGCCGACTGCCGGGATGAACAGAAGGGTGTCGGAGAGAGTTGGCAGGGACCTGAATAGAAAGGAACAACCTCTGTAGAGAGAGTTCCATCATACCAAGAAAGGTCAGCGCGCCACTACCTGCAGGTTCAGGTGGGCTCCGGCCTCCACGAGCATCTGCACCATAGCTTCATCTCCTGCTGCTGAGGCGTACATCAAAGGCGTCATTCCCTGCAGGAACAAACAATGCAGAACGATTGGGGGAGGTGTTAGCCTAATGAGTTAGAGAAGTGTTTGTGCTGTGAGACGGTTGCAAGTACCCACAGCCTGCATTCTGGGTTCCTGAGCAAGACCCTTATCCCCACACTGTTCCATGCTTAATAAAGGGATTTACACTTTCTGCAGATAAATCCTCCTCATCAGGTAAAATTTCTAAAAAGTAAAAACTAAATGAAAATGCAAAAAAACCATAAAGAAGCAGGCCTGCCCTCTGCTGGCTGCTAAAAGTAATTACATCTTGGCTGATTGTTTTTGCTGAGGATCAGAAATAAATAAAACTTTTAAAACGGCATTAAAAAAACATAAAAATATACAGCATTTTAAAATAAATAAAACGAGAAAAAAAATGTTCTAATTGTGACTGAGTTTAACCAAGTGCTGAGAGCTTCACCTGCCACCCATCCAGCCACGATATCTCCTCTCTTCATCTTTTCCAAACTTTATCACAGGCATGAAATCTATTTTTTATTTCGTGGAAAAAAACAATAAAGCTGCTGGACTAAATAAACAAACATAGAGGTTAACATGTTAAAACCGGATGTGTGATTCAAACCCAAACCTGGTCGTCCATGGTATTGATGCCATCTGCGCCCAGCAGTCGGGCAGCCTGCTGGACCAGATCTGCTCTGCCACATGAGAGCATCCGGAAGCCCAGGTCCAGGTGGAACTTTCCTGAAGCAGCTGCAGCATCCAGACATTTGAAGGACTGGAAGCAACACTCAGACCTGAAGGAGAACAACAAACATCAGGATCTCTTTGCAGGAGTGATGAATAAAGAGAGGATTGAAGAATCTCTGACCTTAGCTGTCTGGGCTCACAGTCCAGTCCTGGGAGGAGCAATCGGGCTGCCTGCCTGACATCATCACTGTCCACCAATAAGCTGCGGCGATGTTCGGCATGCACCACGGCAACCCTAATCCACTCCATGAGAGGAGGGAGGAGCAGGAACGGCCTGAACGGAGACCAATCATAAAGGCAGGAGGTCAAACACAACGTCCAGAGCTGGGATCATCAGAGGGCAACGCAGGCGCACCGTTCTCTGCTCAGAATCACAGCCGGGGGCTCCAGGTTGGGGTTCTCCAGGGATTCCATGTGCGGGTTGGACAGGAAGTAGTAAAGAGAGCGGAGGGCGGAGGAGGCCCATGAAACTGAGGGCTGGCGAACCGGACCGGCGCCGCCGACAGCAGGGCTGGAGGTTCGCAGACGCTGCATGTGGTGCATCGCTCGAGACACAAGGTCACCTGGAGGACAGAGACACTGATTAACTGGAGGTTCTGCAGCTTCTTCCCACTGATTGAATTAAAACAAACTGTTTAAAAAAAAAGATACAGTCTTAGCCCTTTATGTAAAAAAAGAAAGAAAATTACATATAATTCTAAAGACTCAAATTTTAGTTCAATTATTATTAATAATAATAAGATTTCAGGTGACAAGTAGTGACCAGCTGCTGTTCATCAAAGCATTGAAAAAGTCATCACCATGGCGACCAAAAGGAGGACATCTACTAATGTGTTACAAGAAAGAAAAAAACATGAGCAATAATTATAGAAAGAACTGCAGCTGAAAACAGGATCATAAAGGGCTTTTCCAGGAGCAGGTCCTACAGAGGAGCTGTGTGCAGCGCTGACATCTGAAAGCAAAGGCAATGTTTCATTTCATTTTCTCTGCTTCTTTCTTTATGCATGCTCCTGTCTCCTTGAACCCCAGTCGGCCGCGGCAGATGGCTGCTCACGGGACAGGTCACCACTCGATCGCAGGGCAACACAGAGACACGCACACACTCACACCTAAGGAGAATTTAGAGAAGTTAATAAACTAACAGTCATGTTTTTGGAATATGGGAGGAAGCCTAAATCCTGTTAGGCAATGATTATTTTGATTTCTCAGAGTTGCTGCTTTTGAAGAAGCTTCCTTGTTGTTGGACGTATTTTTATTTTTTTTTTACAAACCGTTTGGAGCTTAATCTAAGATGTTAATTATTTTCAAACTTGACAAAGATTAGATTAAACTCATTGTTCTCTGGTACTTTAGAAACTTTACTTTGGATAGAGCTCATTGTTAGAGGACTGAGGTTATCCTGAGACATCCTGCTATAGCCTTCAGCTGCTGGAGGACACACTGAACATCTTTCTCTACATCAGATACGACTATTGTCTTCTACTAAACACTGACTTCTAGAGAAAATGTTTTATTTTTTTAGTAGAAAAGTCTTAAATATACAGCCGCCTCTATTCTCTGGTTGGATTCAATGAATGGCAGATTTTAAGACCTCAAACCCACTCCGGTTCTCCCAGTGATTGTTAATGAAGTACGGAGGCCTGCAGGGTGTGAAGGTGCCTCTGTGTTCTGGATACAAGCCACGCATTATTCAACCCAAGGTGTGAGGGGAGCAGGCAACCAACAAGGAGGAGTCCCAGGAGGCGGTTGGAACACAGACTTACTGAGCTCTGTGATGCTGCCTACACAGGTGGCGAGCAGCGACTGCTCCAGTGTCCTCAGCTCAAGCTGGATGTAGGCGTCCTCCCTGCTCTCCCATGGTTTCTCAGGAACCTTTGTGTACGGACTGATGTGGGCCGGCAGACTCAGCTCCCCTGAACACACAAACACAAGCTAACATGAAGTTAACATTGGTCTCAGGGAAAAAACAATGTCTTCAACTGTTCCCTTCAAAGTAAAAGGATTTATTGCTGTATTTTTATTTGAAGTAGTTTCTAAAAGTAGATCTCCATGGTTTTTATTGAAGGTCTTTAGTGTTTTTCTTTTGGACATTGGTGCTTGTCCTAATCAGCATTACATTGTTTTTACGAAAATTGACGAGCACTTTTTTTCTTATTGTGAAACAAATCTAAAACCTTCAGGAAGTAAAGAAGATCAACCAGTTTTTTATTACCGTAAGTTTTTAGCCATCCAAAATAGGTGGATTTAGGAAAAAAAATAATTTATACAACCCTAAATACAATGTTTTCTGCTGTCAAAGATGTGAACATGATAAAAATCTGAAATCAAATGTGTTTGAGGAAAAATTAAATCAAAACAATGTTTTACTTATTTTTAGATTCAGTCTTCTAAACTTCATCGCTGCCATAAAAATACAGGTGATCTGCTGGTTAGCCTGAAACAAAGTTCCTCTGCCCCCAAAAAGACTTTCCTGATATTGTTGTAATTTAAATCAATATTTAAACCTTTTTTTTTTGGCCTCCAAACAGCCAAACTTGGCAACAGCCTCCTTAAGCTTTGATTAAACAAAAATAAAAGTTTAATGTATGATAAGCAAAGCAGCAAAAAAAAAAAAAGAAACAGCAGCAGGGGAGTAGAGGCCTAGTGGTTAGGGCATTGCACTTAATCCAGAGGTTCTGAGTTCGAGTTCCACTCCCGCTGTCTGGCTCCCTGAGCTAAGACCCTTAACCCCACACTGCTCCCTGGGCGCCGCACGATGGCAGCCCACTTCTCTGCAATGGGATGGGTTAAATGCAGAGAGTGAATTTCTTTGCGCTGTACTTGTGACAATTACAATAAAAAGCTGAAAAAAAACAAAAACATGGTTATGGCGGCATCATGCTGAGGGATTGAACCAGGTTAGTTTTTAACAAGAAGGCCTCGTGATTAGGGCATAGACCTCGGAATGTTTAGGTTCTGAGTTTGAGCCCCAATTCCACAGACTGCCACTCTGGGTCCCTGAGCAAGACCCTTAACCCCACACTGCTCCCTGGGCGCCGCACAATGGCAGCCCACTGCTCCCCAAAGGGAAGGGTTAAATGCAGAGTAAATTTCTCCAATGTGAGATCAATCAAGTTCAATTATTATTATTATCAATGAGGGGGGGGAAACCAACATGTCATCAGGTGTCTTCTAGAAAGCTGACAGCTTTCAAATGTTTCAGGAGCTTCAACAGAAAAAGGAAAAGTTCTGGAATTATAGAACCAGCGTCTAGAAGATTGATTGAGAGAAACCAGACATCTCCTCATAACCTGAGATTTGGACAAACTTTGGCAACATGGCAGAGAAGAGGGTAAAGATGACTCCTACCAGCGGAAGGTGAATCTAAGCCCCCCCACACCAAAACACACAGCTTGCCTTTCACTTTTCAGGCTTTTATAGATTCCTTCCAAACACGTCGGCTACGACTAGAGGCCCGCTGGACCAGAGATCTAGAGAGATTTATAAACACAGGCTGATCTGTGCTTCGATACCAAACTGCAGCTGCTGCTCCAAAATGGCCGTTTCACGTCTGTGATCAAAATTTTGAGTAACGATTATGTCGCATTTGTCTCTTATTTTACTCAATGCGGGAAAACTTTGTCGCTGTTTGTCACTTCCTGTCTGAGTCCCGACATTCCCGTCAAATTGGTGCGTAGGTCTGACCAAACCGACCTCTGGAGCCGTTTCCCTTTAAGAATCTTGAGGAGCCTGGGTTTATATATTAATTGGAAACAAAATGGTTTACTTCTATGACTCTCTCCATGCTTCTCTGGAGTCAACCCCAGAAACTTCTGGATCTCTGAAAACCTCCATTACCCTAAACCCAGGCAGCCAGTTCACCCAAACACCCCAACCTCCGGCATAAACACACAGATAAGCCTCCATGAGCTTCGTTCTCTGCATGAATGGAGGATTTGCTGACTCCTGATGTTCCACTCAATGGAAACGGTGTCAGAGACGAAGGTCTTTACAATGACTCTGTCCTGAGAGCAAATTAAACACGTTCGCCCACTTTATAAAGCAGAAAATTAAAACCTACATGGCTAAAATTACCTTTAAGAATTTTATTTAAAAAAAAGAACAAATCTGTCAAAACTAAAATAATCAGAATAAAATTATCAAAGGTTTTAGGTCACACGTCTCCAGCTCACCTGGATTTAGTGATGAGGTCACTATAAAAACTGTGGTGAAACTGAGGATCTATTTCAACCATTTGATCAAGAATGACATCATCAACACCCCTACTTTAAGGAAATCAAGTTTATCTCCAGACCTAAACCTTGACAAGGCTGCTGAACAGGTCTAAGGAAGCTTTGTGTGAAAGTCTACAGTAAAAGCATCACAAAAAAAGGAACGCAAAGATTTGAAGTCTTTTAATTTATTAATGTTGCTGAATTTTACAGTTTTATAGTCTAATCTATAAGTCTAAAAGTCCAGTTTGGAAAAGATAACCTGTAGGTTCTGAAACAGATCTTGATATGAAAAAAATGTTAGATGAGCCTTTTTCAAATTTTATTTTCTAACACTTCCATTTATTAAGAAGTTTTGAAAAAAGAAAAAAAGTAAACTGCACATAAGAATAAATCAATCAAGTCAATGTTGTGTCATTGAGGGACCCTCTATCATATTTGGTAGAATAGTTTCAGATCGATTCTCCATTCTAATTAATCAATAGTGTTATTCCCCCTTTTTATATTTAATACACTTTTTTCATTTTACTTCCCATTTTGCCTCCTGTGTCCTCAGAACATAAGTGAACCTTTCCATGTTGAATATTTCCTCCACTATTTTCAGCCATTCCTCCTTTGTAGGAAGTTCAGCTGTGAGCCACTGCCTTGTTATCAAGCAGCAGCTTTATTAGGCATCTATCAGGGGCCAATGGGATTTAGTCCCCACATACAGTCCTAAACCTTTCTTCAGTATCTCATAACCTAAGACCTCCTTTAATAATTTCCTTTATCTGGCCCAATATACCTTCAGTTATGGCATTTCCACAATATGTTAGATGCCCAAACTAATCACTCTTCATCTCCTTAGCTCTACCTTTCTTATACCTTATCCAAAATACTTAGGTTATCCTGTGCTTTTTTCTGCATGTCGGCTGCTATAGACTTGGACTGCTGGAGGACATGGAAACCCCTTTTCGTCATTCCATCTCTATTCTCCCATTCTGCAGCTTCATCTGGTCTGTTCCTGTTTGGCTGTGACTCCATCCTGGAGAGAAATATCAGCTGTGCTGCTGCCATCAACACCTTTGTTTCTAGATGTTGGAGCTTGGCCTGTTTTCCAGTGTAGTCCTGTTTCTCTGATTTTGACTAACTGGATGTGCTCTCTTCATCCTCTGACATGGGAGCTCACTCGAGCTTGTCTGCGTTTTGAATCTCTGCTTCTTTTTCTATGTCTGCTTCTGTCTTCCTGAACCCCAGTCTGCCTCAGCAGATGGCCGCTCACACTGAGCCTGGTTCTGCTGGAAGTTTCTTCCTGTTCAAAAGAAGTTTTCCTCTCCACTGTCGCTAGAAGCATGCTTACACTGCAAAAATGGTCTAGAAATAAGTAAAATATTTCTTAAATAAAGTGTATTTAATCTTAATTTGAGATGGTAAATAGGATGATTTGCCAATGGAATTAGTATCTTTACTCTTAAAACCAGATTATTAGATCATATGGGCTTGAAATATGAAAATGCAGTCGTTTTTTTCTCATTTTAAATGTAAATTGTCTTGTTCCATTGGCAAAGTGTCTTACTTATCTCCTCAGTTCAAGAAAAAATGCACTTATTTTGAGAAAAAATTGCTTATTTAGATTTCAATTTTTTGAGGTGTAGTGTGAGGGATTGCTGAAGAGTCAATGAGTCGATGCAATCAGCTGGTTTTCCTTAGATAGAAAACTTTGAATCAATCTGACTGGATGATCTGGTTGAAGTGTAAAGTGCATTGAGATGACGTGTTGTGAATTGGAGCTATAGAAATAAACTGAGTTGCATGTGTATGGTCTGCTCCCTTCGGTCCACCCTGCTGTGTTTACAGACTTAAGCTGTAAAAGCAACCATTCATATAGAGAGGAGTCTGAACAGGACAAAGCACAAATCAGTGTTTTCTGATCCTTACCTGTGTAGTAAAACAAGGAACCGCACTTGTCCACACCTCTGCTCCTGGTCCAACACAGACCTCCTCATACACAGAGCTACCAGTGATTAAGTAATTTCCCTGCCGGTGTGAAGCTGCTCAACGAGCCCAGAACCCGCATCCTCAGACATGCTGGGGGGGTGGAAGGGGCAAACAGAGGCTCAGTCACTGAGTCTGGAAACAACAGGCCTTTTCTGCTGTGTGGCATAAAGCCGGGAGTGTTTGGCTGCAACAACGGACCCAAACAGGTCGGGGTCACCTGAGAGCAACAGCTGGGTCCATCAGGACCAACCAGGTCTGGTTACGGTGGCAGGAGTCCAAAATAATCCAGTATCTGGCTCTGGTCCCACTGTCTGAGCCGCAATCGCTTAGAGATTATAATAATGTAAATCATCTTACTGTAGTGGAAAATTGTCTCTGTTCAAATCAAGGGAAATGTTGCTTCTATTTTTAAAGTATATCTATTCTGAGAGGAGGTAATAATATTGTAAAGAGGTCTAGTTGGAGTTGCATCTTGAAATTGACTGAGAACTTAAGAAGGGAGCCAAAATTAGGGTTATGGTATTAAGATCTTCCACTTACACTCACCACCAAACATTAATCCTCAGGGTTAGATGTGGAAACACTTAGAAGTGTGATAAACTATTAGATAAAGAGCAAAAAGATGAAGGCAAAGTTCAAAGAGAAAGAATTGACTAAGACATTCTTAAGCCTAATACAGGAATGATTTCCATAAGACTACCAGGCAGTCTGAGGTCCACCAGAACAACAAGCAAAAAGATGCACCTGTAAAACCACAGATTTAAATATCAGAAGAAGATAAAGATGCAAAATGAGGAGGTAATCTAGCTTTTTTAGAGATGGAATCATCTGGGGAAAATAAACCAATCACATCTTTTAAATGATCAAGGGTTAACAGGTAACAGCTTGTAGTAGGAGAGCTGGTTGGAGGTTTAAAACATGAACACTTATAGGAAAAAACTCACATGAATCCAGAAACACCTACAGGGACTCAGCATCCTGCTGCAACCTGACTCTTCACACGAGGAATTACAATTTGGGTCAAAGTGTAGATTTTTTTTACAGTGCATCAGAAGATTCACTAATATCTTAAAACAACCAGAACCTTTTGAATAAAAATATTATTCCGGGCTTCAGAAATCAACTCACTAAAAATCTATTCTTCATCAGAGGAAAATTACGTTACAATTTTGGAACGGCCTCGTCAAAGTTCTGACAGTAAATCCATGGGGTCATAAGAGGGAGAGTCTGGTTCAGAGATGACCTCATGACCTCAGACAGTCAACTTGTTCCTTTCAACAAATTCAGGAGATGACTTGAAATCAAAGAGTGCTTTAACAAAGGATTTATTCAGGAAATGATTTTTTTTCTTTATATCATAAAACTAGTAAACAAAATACTAGAGTATTTGTCAGATTAAAAAAGTTCTGAGTTGATTTCAGTTTTTGTGGATCATTGTCACAGGATGCAGGAAAAACATAGTAGAATTATCTTTAGCCGCATGACTGCAAGGACAGATGCACATTATGAAATAATATAGGAAGCTGCTATAGGCTTAAGCTGCTGGAGGACACAACCACCAACTTCAATTCAATTCCGTTAAATTCTATAGCGCAAATTCACAACATATGCCATCTCAATGCACTTTCCAGTTCAACCAGTTCATCCAGTCAGATTGACTCAAAGTTTTCTATCTAAGGGAAACCAGTTAATCTCTCATTGACTCGAATGACCACATCCCTTCACTCTTCATTCTCTTACCTCTGTTCAGTTTAGAATTTCTTTGTTTTCTTTTTTTCCTCTAATAGTCCTCCATAAGACCTGTTTCTGTTTAGCTGCAACTAGAGGTGTCAAAAATGTTGATACTTGGAAAAGTATTTATACTAAACACTGTATCTAAATACTAATTTATAAATACTAATTTGGCATGGTATCGATATTAAAAGGTTTATCTTTGCTACTGCTGATTTTAGATATCTGGATTATTTGTTCACTAAAGGAATAATGACTCAGACAGCTTTTAATCTTTTCTTAGATTTGGAGTTATTTATTTTGCATTTATCATCTACAAATGTCGTGAAATTATATTCCATGCTGAAAATGAAAATGTTTTTTTATTTATTTAATGCAAATAAAAGCAAATTTCATGCCTTTGATTATTTATCATTTTTTATTCTCAAAACATATTAAAAGATAAGGAAGTTTTGTGTCGAGATGCTAGAAGCTTACAGCTTGAAGGATCTCTGCAGACCTGTTAATGATAGAAAGCCGTTTATTGGAGTCCTCAAAGAGACGGACTGTTTCTGGGCTTCCTGTCTGCTGCTCGATCAGACTCAGGCTTCAACCCGTCAACCTCCCACAACACTCAACAGGAAAACGTGTTGCAATGAATGATGTTAGCCTCCGACCCTCACGGACGACACAAGGGAGCTCTGTATGGCTTCCAGACGGCCGGGCAGGAGGTTCACAGCTCAGGCGGAGCGTGTCCTCATCCTGCAGCCACAACATGCATCAGGTTTCCTCATTAAGGCGTCAATAAGCCCATTACTCCAACTACAACTAACCTGCTCCTAACTTTTTGTTGACATTGGTCTCCTAAAAAATAATAAAACAGACATTTAATTGGCTATAAAACCTTTGCTATGAACACTTTGTCCATCCAGGCCTTTTCCTGCACCGTCTGAATCACTCATTCACAAGAGAAGTGCTCTGTGGTGAAAGGCTGTCCAACCAAATCCATGCAGGAATTCATGGCCAATCTCAGGGGTCTGAGATGCACCAAGGAGAAGAAACCGACTGTTGCTCAGTGGTCCTAAGTTCTCTTTTCACATTAAAATAAAGATTTTGTTTATTTAGAAAATCAAGTTCCCAGAATCTGGGGGAAAAGCAGACGGTTCAATAATCAGATCTCAATGACGGCTTGGCTGCCATGTTATGGAGGTTACTAAATTTCCAGTGGCATTGGGGCAAACTATTCTCCCCAGTAAAATAACTGGCCTTCATGCACAGTTACAGTGGCTCAGATGCTTTAACACTTTGTCCCAAGTGGGGTCGCGAGGGGTGTTGGTTCCTATCTCCAGCAGTCAATGGGCGAGAGGCGGGGTCCACCCTGGACAGGTCGCCAGTCCATCGCAGGGCAACACAGAGACACACAACCATTCATCCACACCTAAGGAGAATTTAGAGAAGCCAATTAACCTAACAGTCATGTTTTTGGACTGTGGGAGGAAGCCGGAGTACCCAGAGAGAACCCATGCATGCTCAGGGAAAACATGCAAACTCCATGCAGAAAGACCACAGGCCAGGGATCAAACCCGGAACCTGCTTGCTGCAAGGCAGCAGTGCTACCCACTGATCCACTGAGCAGCCCGCTTTTGGTTTTACCTGCTTAAAAATGTACTGCGTTAAAAAAGCAAAGCATCAATATACTGAAGCTTTTCTCTCTATCCAGATCCGTTCAGGACAGGAAAGAATCTGACTTTACTTTGCTAAATTGGTTCTATTTTTATATTATTTTTCTTTATTTAATCTGCGTTAACAGCAAACCTAATTTCAACCATTCTTCAACTGTGATCTAAATGCCCAGAGCTGCAATTATAGAGCTCACAAATACAAATACAGCAGCTTAGAAAAGTTTTCACAGCTGAAACTTTTCCACGTTATCTTTAAATCACAAGTATTTTTTATTACAATTTAATGCGAAAGACCCAAACAATGTGTTTTATAAATATATGTAATATAGACAGATAAAAAAAAAACCTGTAGAGGGCATTGTGCAAAAGTATTCAGCCGCTCCAAGTCAGACTTTTGTGGGTCAGCTGCAGTTCTTTTACGGTTTGTCTCTACCAGCTTTAGCATCTAATAACCATGATCAGCTCAGTCAGATTAGATGGACAGTGTTTGTGAGGAGCAGTTTTTAGACTGGGTTCAGGTCTGAACTTTAACTAAGCTATTCTAACACATGAATTTAAACCGTTCTGGCTCCATGTTTCAGGTCGTCCTGCTGGAAGGTGAACCTTCGATCTTTTCCAACATTTTTTTTCCCCTGGATTTACCTCTAACCCTCCTCCCACTCCCCCCAGAGCATGATGCTGCCACCACTATATCTGACTGTGGGGATGCTGTGCGTTAGTTCTCCATCACACTATGTTGCAACTTCCTTCTCATGGTTACTGTCTCCAACTGGACTTCTTATTGCTTTCTTCTTGCCACTCTTCCATAAAATCCACATTTGGTCATACTGATAGTCACCATGGGTGTCTTGGCTGCAGCTCTGACCAGTTATCTCCTTGTTGGCCTCCTGGTTGGTTTGCAGTTGGTCCTTTCTCTTTCTATTTCCAGATGATGTGTTGATCAGCCTCCATTAGATGTTTTAAGGATTTAGAAATTATGATATTGGCCAATTCTAATTTGAACTTCTCTACAGCTTTATCCCTGGTCTCTGTGTTGCTGTTTGCTCCCAAATATTCACTGAACAGCCCTCTGAAGGCTGCAACAGAGCAGCTGGAATAGAACAGAGGGGGGTTTACACACAGATGAACTCTATTAGCAATCAGGCACTTTTCATTTATTTGCAAAAAGAAATAATATTTGATTTTTTTTTTAAATCATGTATAACCGTCTTTCTATTTTACGATTATAAATAAGATGATTTTGTTATTTTCACAAAAGATTCCAACAAAACACATTTATGTTTCTGGTTGTAATGTGACAAAATGTGGAAAAGTTTAAGGGGTGTGAAAACTTTTGTAAGTCACTGTATACGACCAATTATCTGCTTGTTAAACCTTAATGAAACTGAGGATGAGGCACTTTTGCACAGTTCTAACACAATATTTAAGCTAAGAGTTTAAACTGTCAGATATCAGTTAAATTATAAACGGAGTTTGAAGCAGGAAGAAAACAAAGTGGGAAGTTTCCTCTCAAAAGGTGCAAAACTGTGACTGAATATTTTCACAATAGTTTTTTTATTCTAGACAAAATTGGGATTTTTGTCATAAAAACAAATATTTAGATCCATTTTAATAAACTCCCCCATGAAGCTGTTCTCCAGGGGGAAGTGGTTGAAGTCTGACTGCTTAGCGGGGGACCGGATTCAGGAAGAGCATCCAGCGTAACCACTTTGCCGAGTCTGAGACCCCTGGAAATGGGGCCAGCCCACAGGAACCAAACAAAACCAGTCCATCTTAAATCCTCATTATAACGATTCTCTAACAACTGAGTCATTAAAGTTTGCTTTTATTTCTGAATAAAACAGCGAGTCCAACAGCGAGGTCAGTCTGCTTCCTGGTTATTAAACTAATGACCAGTTTCCTGTCTGGGGAGGCCGGGGTTCTCCAACCATCCTCTCTCTGTTGTTAACCCCCCCCCCCTGATCTGGAGGGTTCCACAGTGGGACTGAGACCAGAGGAGAAAATCATACGTATGAACTGGAAGCAGGAAACTTTCCAGCTGTGAATATTAACCAGCTGGTGAAGTTAAAACCAAAAGGAGCGTTTCAGTCAGACGCCTTTTAATCACTGGTTTCAGTTTATAACTAGTTGAATTGTGTCAAAACAACATAAAGTAAATCCTCTTCTTCTACCTGAGCTGTGTGATACACACTCAGCTTTGTTTTAAAAAATATGAATATAAAAAAATCTAACTATGGATGTCTGGGGGACAGTGATTGGCCTCCATGTTCTGAATGCTGGCGTACCATAAAGAATAAATGATGAACAGTTTAGTTTGTGCTTCAAGTCGTTGCTCATAGGAAGACGTTACTGGATATAACCTAACGGAATATCTTCAGAACGGCTCCAAATGACACTAAACTCATATGGGCGATTAGAACATGATGGAATAAAGTATAATCAACAGCCCAATGTAAAAAAAAAAAAAAACCGGCGTTCCCCTTTAAGGTTCATCCCAAACTGTAGTCATGACACATCACTGTGACCTCTGCTCTCAGGTGGGATGGCCTTCCCTCTCTAGGAGAAGGCAGCATCATTGGTAAACTTTTATTTACCAAACGCTTCTTGGATTGCTGCCCTCTGACATTTGTACCTTACTTACCCAGAACAGCTTCTTATTCCCTGAGATCCAAAGATCAGCTGTTGCTCACTGTTCCTTTTGCCGGACAGAGCAAAGGAAGAAAGCCTTTAGCTATGCAGATACTTGTGTGTGGAATTTTTTTTACAAAGAAACTGGAAATTGACTTTGAGTTTTTATCTTTAATAGTTGAAAGTGAAAGAATTTGAAGCAGCCAAAAAGATCTGTAATTGTTTTACTTGATATGTTTGTTTGGTTTTGTTTATGTCATTTATTTTAATGTATCTACTTTGCTGCCTCTTGGCCAGGACTCCTATGAAAAAGAGGTTTTTAACCTCAATGGGATTTTATTCCTGGTTAAATTAAAAAATAAAATGAAATTATACTAAGCAGGATGCAGACATCACTAGACTGGATCACTGCAATAAACTGTGACTCATAAAATGTGGAAATATTTTGAAGTTCTATTTGTTTGTGAAGCTTTAATGTTTGAGGCTGATAAGAAGATATAAAACACTCAGTTATTGATCTTCAGCTTCCCTCCGGAGCTTGTTGGACATTTTCCTCTTTCCAAAGAGTCAGAACTCACCGTAAGCGTTCTTCCCACAGATCAGATGCTCATAGGGCTGCAGGAGGCCCCACAGCTCAGAGTCGCTGTTCACGGCTCCGTCCAGCAGCTCCACGGTCACCGCACTGCGCGTCGAGCTTTCCGCCAACCTGGCCACGCGCTGCGCACGTCTCGCAACTTCTTCTGCCAAACTTTCCACGAAAGCCGCGAGGCAAACTGCTGCGTACTCATGCACGCGCACCGAAACGCGCGTTTCCACCATCCACCTGAAGAAGCGGCCCACGGACAGGACGAGCCCGCAGCGCGCAGACTTACCCACGGTGTCCCCGGAGGTCATGCAGAGCAGAGAGACGGCTCTGACCGCGGAGGAGCCGCACCTGTCGGCCAGAGCCCAGCTGAGCACGAGCCGCACCGCGCTCTGCACCTCCAGGCGCGTGCACCGCCTGTGGAGCTCACTGAGCCGCTGCGCCTCCCGGGACACCCGGAGCAAAGCCCTGCGCAGCAGGAGGGACAGTCTGCTGACAGCCTCCGGGCTGAAACACTCACACCCGGAGGCTCTGTGGACCACATCCTGCAGCTCCGACTCCGTCCACGGATAGTCCTCCAGCTCGGGCAGGCAGGCGCATCTGGCCAGGGTGTCCGCCGCGTCCTCCGGCAGCGCGCTCACCGTGTCCCAGCTGGAGGTGGAGCCGCTGCGCGGCCACCATGAACCCCGGAGAGGAGCGCTGACCGACCGGCTGGACGGGCTGGCCTCCCCGGCTACATAACCTGAGTCCAGGCTCAGGTTCTCCAACGTTTTCACCACAGCAGAGTTGGACATGTTATGAGATCCGGACAAGAAGAGACCGAAACGAACTGGCCTCAGGTCAGGATGGAAACGAGCTTTTTAGGCACA
Source organism: Cyprinodon variegatus (assembly GCF_000732505.1). Lineage (NCBI taxonomy): Eukaryota > Metazoa > Chordata > Actinopteri > Cyprinodontiformes > Cyprinodontidae > Cyprinodon > Cyprinodon variegatus. The sequence continues at coordinate 353,051 of NW_015150770.1, read as the reverse complement.
TCTGACCAATCACACCTGAGGGCAGTGCTGCTCTACAGCGCCCCCGTGTGGCACCAATAAGCACCTCAACTGCCTCCAGCTGTATGGTCAAAAAACAAAACAACTCAGTGATTAATACAGAAGGTACGGAAGAGGATTAGGGCCACTGGAAAAAACAAAAAAAGTTAACTGATTTTTACATTTTATTTCAGTTTAGTATGGGAAAAAGTCAGAATTCGGAATTTTTTCTCAGAATTCTGACTTTAATCTCAGAATAATGACTTTTTTTCCCATACTAAACTGATATAAAATTTAAAAATCATTTAACTTTTTTTTTTTCAGTAGGAAGAGGATTAGGTTCACTAAAAAAATGTTAAAAGTTAACTAGTTTTTACATCTTATTTCAGTATAATATGAGAATTTACAGCCATGTCTGTTTTAGAGACTAAACTATCTCTATTGTTTTAATCACCTTCTGCTCCTCGATTAATGAAATAGCATCACCGGAGGCCCCTCAGGGACGTGAAAAGTTGCCTCATTCAGTCATTTCCCACCAATGTGTTCCTGTTCCTCCCAAACAACTCACATCTTTGTCAGTGAAGCTGAGTGCTCCACATCTCTTCCTTCATGGTGCCCATCTACATTGAGATCAGAAGTTCTGAGATTAAAGTCAGAAGTCTGACTTTTTTCCCATATTAAACTAAAATAATATTCAAAAATCAGTACTTTTTTTTTTTCAGTGGCCCTAATCCTCTTCCATAGATTAAAGATAAATTTAAGTACGGCTGAAACAATTAATCTGATTAATTGATTATTGAAATAATCGTTAATTAATTTAGTAATGATTAATCATTGCCTGGAGTTTAGAGACCCTGACACATGCCTTCAGCTGACAGAGCGACCCACTTAGAGCAAGAATTATATCTCTGGACTTAGTGCAGGAGGTGAGAAACAAAAGGATCCTAACTAAAGTAACATCTCGTTGGATAATGTCTCGCACTCTATGCATGAATTTTTGCACATTTGCTGTCTTTGTCAATTAAATAACATTCTGCTGTTAATTTTTGCTCATCCCTGGTGTTTCTGCTATTTTTTCCACATATCCATTACAGTAAAAATGTCCACAGCTGTATATTGATTATTTATTCTCCACAGTATTTATATTGTAAAAATACTGTACGGTATAGTACTTATAGTACTCTGCCACATATTCTGTTATTTCTATGCACTTTTTAAGGTCCAAAATTATGTGACTTTTGCTGTAATGATTTTGCTGCTTTTAACACAAGAATTTACCTATTGTGGGAAAATAAAAGGATTTTCTATTCTGTCACACGAAGCATTGCTCGTTTTTGGCGAAAGGTAAGTTGCTTCAGGAAATCTTATAAATGAACAACATTGAGTTTCTATCCATCAAAGAGGGATGTTTGGGTTTCCATCTCTGTGACCCACTTTAGGACGGGTAGAAAATGATTAAATAGATGCTTTCGGTAGCTCCTCCATCTAAAGCCTTTCAATCAGTTTCCAGATTGATTTTAGGATCTTTTCTTTTGAGGTTTGAAGTCAACTGTCCCAGATAACGGATCTAAGAACTCCAGCCAAACCAGTCTGTTTCTATTAACTGTGCCAAAATTGAAGGAAACAGATGATTGGACTTTTTTGAATTGCACCAAGATCGAGAGTCATGCTGCCTTTACTGTGAACGGCAATAAATGGTTGACCATAAAAGAAAAACACAAAGCAGATACAAGCTGTATTGTTGCAGAATCAAATCCATCAACTGTTCCTGCTTCTGTTCAACACTAAAGACCAAGAACATGTTCTACTGACGTCTTAGCACTTAAATAGTAAAATATAAACATATTCATATCATAGAAACTGATGGCATCAAAGTTAAAACCCTATTATTATTATTTTGTAAGTTAAAAACCCCTCTAGAACATTTCTACTTACTGTAGCTAATCTACAACTAGAGACGTTCTTTACCTAAAGTAACCACTAGATGTCACTGTTTCCTTCTTTCTAATGACAGGGAGTTAACAACTTTAACCCACTTATGTTTATCTACTGTCAGATTCTAAGAAAAAATAACTTATCATCTCAAAATCTTTTCAACATTATGCAACAAATAAAACAAAATAAAGAGGAAATAAAGAGCAAATTTGCTTTGATCCATAAATAACTGAGCTAAAAGTCCCTTTCTTAGTGTTAGCTCCATGCGTACAATCAGGAGTGAGCCAGCTCACTGTGACACAGCTTCAGTCCAACAGAACTGGCGCCACAGAAGAACTGAAGCCGATCCAAATAAGGCATCCAGATGTTAATATACACAAAAAACCCAAACTGGAACTGGGGCAGTAAACAGTTTATAAAGGCAGACTGAGCAGGTTCACATCTACGTTTGAGATCCAGAGACGTGTTTTAAAGGGTGATGTGTTTCATTCCAGGGAGAAGTCCTAACAGGAGCCCGGTGTTCTGGCTGAAGCAGCAGAACATGAACATGCAGGACCAGCAGAGCTGCAGGTGGAGCCTGGTCTGCTGGCAGCCTGGGTCCAGACTCATCAAGCATCTCTGACTGAAGAGGGAAAGTCCTTCATCCAGAACCTGAAACTTTAGTTTCTACAGGGTGGGTTTTCCTTCCACAGGAAAACCCACTGCTATCAGGAAAAACCAAAAACGCAGAGCAGGATTCTCTATTCCAGAAAAGGAACGCCCGCTTTTCTGTAGAACCCATGAAGGTTCTGGCCCTATTCTGGATATTCAATTCAATCAATCAAACGCTGATTTGGAGCTTCTGGAACAACCTTCCAGGTTATCCAGAACTGCTTTGGATCCATGTCAGGGTGGAAAACCCAGTTATGGTCCAGTTTCATTCAGCTGCTGTTGTTCTGAGGTCAAGATGAAGATTAAGGAGGAAGGTCTTCCTCACTAATGCATCCCTTTTAGGGAAGGGCCTGTATCAGCAGCAAAACAGCCCCTCAGCATGATGCTGCCACCACTGTGCTTCACGCATGGTTAAAGAAGGTCCATGAGGCTAAAAAAAAAAAGAAACATTCATGAACGTTCAAACACAAACATGTTTGGAGGTTCGGGTTTAAAACGACCGTTTCTCTGGAAAGAGGAGATCCTGCTCAGCTTAATCGGACACATCTAAGATCACTCAGCAAGCAGAAACACTTGATAAATCTGGACGCTGCTGCTCTGTTCAGAGCTTCAAACCAACCTGCTGCGGGCGGGAAAAAGGCCAAAGAGCTTCCATGAAAAGTTGCTTCAGTCTAAAACCTCCAGAACCTTCTGACAGTTGAAGTTCTTATTGCTGAACCCAGAAACTGACCCAAACTGAGAGGCTTCAAACATTCAAACCAAGTCTGGTCTCTGATCCAGAACCTGCAGCTCAGGAGCCGCTGGGCGGCGGCTTGGCTCCGCTCTGGTCGCTGCTCCTGGTGGAGGACAGAGTCCAGTCCTGGTCCAGTGGGTCGGTACCCTCTGATGCAGACAGGCTCTCAGACTGAGCCAGAACCAAAGCGGCAGCACCGGACAGGTTGGAAGCTGGATCCCATCTGGGGTCTCCTGGCAGTGGTGGGGGGTCTGGGCTCCCTGGGGGCTGGTAAGGCGGTGGCCCCATCAGCGGGGAGTCATCAGGAGTGAGGGGCCCCTGGCTGTGGATGATGATGGGATCAGGAGAGGGCAGCGGGGCCCCCAGCTGCTCCAAAGCTTCCAGGTCCCTGGGGTCCTTGGAGGGGCTCTGGTCTGGAGATATGGAGTCAGGCTGAGAGGAGATGATGTGGAGACTCAGGCCAGCTCTGGCTGAGGACGGCTGGACCGGGCCCAGCAGAACTGGCAGCTCCTGGCCCAGAGGCTCCCTGGGCAGCTCCTCAGGCTTCCCTGCAGACAGAAACAGAGATGATGGAGAAGATCTTCAGGAGGAACGGAGCTCCAAACCTTCATGGGAAAGGTGGTACCTGGAGGAGGAAGGTCCAGCCTCATCCTCCTCAGCTCCATCATGGAGGCCTGCAGCTGCTGGATGATCAGATCGTCACTGAGGAAGAAGGTCTGAGCGATCCGCTCCTGGAGGAACTCCCTCAGCTCCTCCAGAGACATCCTGAGCAGACGCTCTGCAGGGGGGAGAAGGAGAGCCTCAGCTGGACCAGAACCAACATCCGTTCATCCATCCATCCATCCATCCATCCATCCATCCATCCATCCATCC